>NW_008681981.1:147041-155862 GCF_000695815.1 Acanthisitta chloris
CCTGAACAGCAGTTTGTTCAGCTTGCTTATTTTTCTGAGCCTTGTTGGCTGCTTTCTTCTTTTGCCTTGTCCTTTGCTTCTGTTTTGTCCCTGACATGTCTGCAGGTGTGATTTTGCTGTACATGTATGTGTGGTGCTATTTGTACATTTTTTAAACTGCCAAATATAATCTTAGAAATACTCATGTGCATTACTCAATTACAGAATGTGGAATTCCTGGTGTGAAAGCCAGGTGACCTTGCATGATTTTCTTGTCTGAAAATTAGTATCTTACCATAAATAATAGCTTCACAAAAGTCACTTGTTGAAATCTCAGATTAGAAAGGAGCTTCTGTATGGTGCAAACCACTGCCATTTAGCATTCTACATCCTAGGAATGGCCACTTTTCACTAGTGCTTTTCCTTTGGATACTATGGCAGCTGTGTGTATAAATTTTGGGCATAAACTAGCACTTGGAGTTTTATAGTCAGGTGAGAACAAAACAGTTGTTTCTCCTGGATGTCTATGTATTTTTTGCTAGGACTTTATGCTATTAAACACCTTCTCCTGGGAAGCAAATAAAGTTGCTTGTCTTGCTCATGTACTGAAGTTGTAGTTGAGAAATTTACAGTTTGGAACACCATTTCATTTTTGCCTAAAATTCCTGGACTTCATTCAGTTGAGGAATATATGTTTGTCTTTGGGAACAACTATGGTAAATGAGCATTTGGGACTAGTGTGTGCAGGTTGAAGATGAGAACTTTTAATAAACAGAGCTCTGTAATATATATAAACAGTAATTTCTTTTGTGATACTGTAGATGGTCTTCCAAATCAGTACGTTAAAGTTTATTGAGGAGGAAGGTGCAGTGATGTAATAGGATTCACTGCAACTTAGAGGAACATCTATAAAGATCTCTATTGTAGTCCATACGGTTTAGAGCATCATGAAAAGTTTGTGTGCATTAAAATGGGCTTTCATGTGCATGCAAATGGACTGTAAACACAGTAGGCACACACAGTGGGGAATCTGCCAATGGCAATTGTGTCGACTGCCCAGCATGGGGCTCCCCTAAGCTGGGACTTTACTAACTAGTGTGAAAAGCGTTTTGGTGTTAGGTCCATTGACGTCGTGAATGGTATGCAAATATAAGGAAACTGCCTCCTGTTGCCACTAAAAAGCTTAGATTGGTGATGGCAAGAGTTTGGGTATTATCCTAAAGAGGTATGTTTCATGCTTCATCTTTTGCAAATGGAAGTGTTCAAAGGGTGGAAGGATGAGATTTACTGAATATGCGACTGGTGAGGACAGGCTGAGGGAATGGGTTTCTTTAGACTGAAGAGAGTTCCCATGACTTTGCAATACATAAAAGTTTGTTGCAAAGAGAATTTTCGTAAATTATTGTCTGGTTGTTGCAGAAAATAAGAGAAGTAAATAATGTATTTTGACTTAGGAAATACTCTTAAGCTACAGAGACTGTGAGGCATTAGAGCTGGCTGCTTGTGGAAGTCATGAAATCTGGTTCACTGATTAATTAACTACAGGTTAAAACTTAGTTGGATGATTTCTAGTGAAGGCAGATTATGTATGCTTTTTGTCCTGCCTCAGAACAGGGGAAAGGGAAGACAGCCACTTGAAGTCACTATCAGCTCTTTAAACTCATCTCCATCTGCATGTTAAGATGAGGAATAGATATTTACACAGTTGCTGTAGCTTTAAATAACACTACACAGGGTATCATTTTCTTGCCCATCTGTGTGAGGGCACCCAAAGATGACACCAGTGCTGCTCCAGAAAAGCAAGACACTGTTAAATCTAGCAGCAAATACAGTACAAAATACTATTGTGCAGGCAAGACAGCTATAGTCTTATCAGTAATATCCTACAAAAAGAAATGTATTTTTTATCAATGAATGCTCAAAATAGGAGAGAATCAGATGGTTTTGAGTATGAAGACCCTGGCAAGTATATATCAGGCTTCTGATCTGAACCAAGAAGGAGGTAAATAGGTCAGAAACATACTAGCTGGTGTTATCCAGGGCTCAGGCACAGGGTCTCATTGGTAATGTAAATGGGCTGATCAGGCTGGGAATAGAAGCAAGATCCCAGTTGCAGCCTAGAAGTAGACTCCAGATGTCTTCAGACTTGATGTGTTTCCATACTTACTGAAGGAGCTAGATCCTAAAAAGAGTCGAACTTTTTACTGTGTTGAATTGCATGGAAATTTTGGAATCCCAAAAGAGATTGCTCATTTTATTCAGTCCAAAAATTGCCCTTGCTAAGCTGGGAAAGGAGCTGTGGTGTTGGTCCACCTTTGTCAGAAACTGAGCTATGCCCCAATGGAGAAATACTTTCTGAACTGATTAAGCATCCAGAAAAATAAAAGCTATGTATTGAACTCATTTACTCTTTTAAAGCCTTCAAACAGAAAAAGCAGTTTAAATCACACAGTACTTTAAAGATAATGATATTAACATAGAGGGAGGCTTTACTTTGGGACTTCCTTTTAGAAAACCAAACCAAAACCAACTCCAAAAAAGACTTCTGTACTACAAATATGAAACCAGTTGTGTATTGCAGTACCAGTTAAAATTTAACAGCTGCATTTGAAAGATAACCAATTATTTGTATATTATGTAAGATTAATACAGAATCACCGAATGGGTAAGGTTGAAAGGGATCACAGCAGGTCATCTGGTTCTTCAGCATTTAGTCTTATAATATCTGCTGCCCCAAACTGGGGGTAATTTCAACAGAGGTGTGACAGGCATGAACCTGGTCTCCCATGTCTTGTCCCTGGGACATCTTTGCAAAACCTGAAAAATAAATTAAATAATAGGAAAGGTCTCCTTTAAAGAAAGGACATGTAAGGTTTTATTTCATCTGGAATATCCCTTTCGGGCTCACTTTCTCCTGCTAGGATTGTTTCATATTTGATTAGTTCTAGGAGATGGATTTTGACATTTAAAGTATGTGTAATAGAAAGAGAATAATGACATAGTTGGGATTGCAGAAAAATATTTGCCCTTGAAAATGGTAATGCATTGTTAAATACTGGTTGCATCATATCTGAGTATAATAAAATAAAAGTGAAAATTGAATGATTGAGTTGAGAATGTGTTAAGTCTCAGCATGTGACAGAGGAAGGCAGAAGAGGGGACCTTGGCAATTCTTGGCAATGCAGCACAGCTGACAATGGATTTTGTAGCAGGCCCTCATTGGGTTTCCAAACCTGATGATTTAAACCTTGTTTAAAGAAGCCCAACATTTAAAATTATATATATATATGTATATGTATTAAAATTGGGGGGGGAAATTAAAAAAGGTATCTGAATTACACATAACCAATGATCTTCCAGTCAGTTCAGACCTCACAGGAATCCTTGGAGAAGTTTTGCTGGGGTGAGGTTGTTTGCAGGGTGGACCATACCTGCTTTGTAGTATGGCTCCTGTGAGAGCTGGCTTCAGCTGAGGACTGGAACAGGAGGTCAGCACATGGGAAAAGGATGAGAGATTTAACATCTGTTTTCCCTGATAGCCAGTGAGTCACCTGCAGTAGGTGCAGTTGAGGGGCTCTACAGCATACAGGGTTTTCCTCAATTTCTCTCTTTCCTGCATAGCAATATGCAGATGTGTTTATTTCCAGTTTCTGATCAGGGATAAACTGTGCTGAGACTAGAAACACTGATGAGGAGTCCTCCAAGGCCATTAGGATTGGTCACAGTTGTTTTGGTTTTGTAGGTGGTTGGGCTATTATTTTTAATTCGAGTCATCAGAGTCAGCTCCCTAGAGAAATTCTGGCAGGGCATTAGTTCTCAAACCAAACTGAAGTGTTGGCAACCACCTGCTGTAGCTGATGCCTGTCCTGGGCAGCAGTTCAGTGGCTGACAAAATGAGACACAAAAGGTTAGTTTCTCCTGTGTCTTTATTCCCATGAATGGTCCTCACCCTCCCACATACACTGTGTACTGGGGTCCCAGCTGTTGTTCAGAGTGCTTGGGAATGGGCTGGATCACTGTTGTTTGGGCTGAGGTCTCTTCCAAATTGTACACACCTACCTGGGGAGCAAAATTTACAACCTGAGTGCATGAAGAAAGATAGAGAGGGAGCAGCACATTTGCTGATGATCTGTGTATTTTTGCTCACTTTATTGTATTAGATGTCACGACTACATTTTTCTTGCAAATGTATCTTTTTTTTTTACTTTTCCTTTTGCTATCCTTTGTTTTTTTCAACTGTCCTTAATTCCTACTGACAGTAACTGAATTGAGTTCTGTCCTAGTTGTGTTTAATGACTAGAAACCCAAATGCTAGGAGCAGGGAATTACAAGCAGTGAAACCTGCTGCATGTCTCTGTTCCTCTTAGCCCACCACAGCTCAGTTCTCAGTGTCATTGCTAAGGGTGGCTCTCAGGATACTGTTATTAATGTAGTGTATTAGTTGGAAGGGAAATGCAATCATCTTTGTTAATAATCTTACATCAAACTGGGGGAAATCTGGGCCTGATTCTTTGAATCTAAGCTATATGCTTGATTTATTTATCTACTGTTGCATTTTCTCTAGTCTCTGCCATCCTGGTGCCTATGTGCTGATGGAATTTGCCCCTTGCCTTTGCTGCTCCTAGCAGAGGCATCCCTCGGGCTCCTAAGACTCCAGCTGTGGAGAAGTTTGTTGTGCCTGTGGCAAGTTCAGGTTGTAACAAATGCAGTGCATTTAAACCAGTATTTCCCTGTTTGGCATGCTGTAGGCTTCCACTCCTGTTTTTAAAGATGTCTTCCTGGTTGCTGAGAGCTTCATCCTTGCAAGCCAGAACAAGAGCTGGTTATCAGGGTATGGAACACGACTACTGCCAGGTTGTGTGTGATGTGCTCCCCATCTCTAACCTGCAAACTATTTTAAGAAACTCCATATTTTTTCTCCTTCGTGGTGAGTTTAGGGATTACTCATTACAGAAGATTCTGTAGCCCAGTTGGGTCCCTTTCCTATGCGGATCTAGAAAGCAGCTATGTCTGAATCTGCACTCCTACCCTGTGTGGTTCCTGTATTTGGAAACTGTTTTTCCTCAAATCCCACTGAAGGTGAGACTTGGAGCAGAACTTTTGTAATCCTTTCAGGAAGGGACATTAGCAGCTCAGTTGTTATATGTTGCAAGTCTCAGAGCATCCCTTGTGCTTTTGTAACTGCCTTTCCCCTGTGCCCTGTGTTGTGACATCTTGTCTCAGGGAGACACGCATTTTCCTGGCTCGCTAAAGGAGTTCTCCCTCACTCTGGAGATCATCATACGCAAACAGGCAGCTGTTTACCTTTCCACTGACTCACAGCCATCTCTGCTCTGCAGTGCTCTTTGTGATTTCCACACATGGCCTTTGAGAATTCCAAACATACTGATCTTGTGGCATGCCCTGTGCCAGCACACGTCACTTTAAAACACAGAAGTCCTCTTCTTCTTCACCTCTCTCTCCTCTAACACTTGTGGCTTGTGTCATTCACCTTTTGAGCATTCTTCAACAACTTTGTGTTCTTTAAACTCCTGTTTGAACAAGTCTGATGCTGAAAAGTTTCTGTTAATTAAGCATGCAGGTCTTTGCAGGTAAACTGGCCTTCCTAATTGATATGACTACTTGTTTTTCTGATTAAGCAGTGGCTTTTTCTCTTGGTGAAGAGGCAAAGTCTGTAATTTCAGACAAAATTAATCATTTGCTCCCCAAGTAATCCATCAAGTAGTGTGTTGTTACAAGTTTCTGAGTCTGGTGTCTCAGGGACCTGTGTTGAGGTTGGTGTCTTAGAACATCTGGAGGTAATTGTGGGAGAACTGTAGGCACCTTTGTGGAAGTAGACAGGTTAATATATGTATATATTCTATATGTATACATATTATATATACGTATATATAAATAACATGATATATAATAACATATACAAAATATGTGTATTATATACACATATATGTCATGAATGCTCAAAATCACCATAGGGAGCCTGTGGTGGGATGTGCTCCCAGCAGAGTCAAAAGAGCATAGGGAGCTGGATGGAAGGAGCTTGAGATTGTTAGGAAATAAAGCTAGTAATATTGACTGAGGGAGACAGGAAATTAAATCACATAGCAATTGAGTGAATGGTGATGCTAAAGAAAAACCTAAACACTAGAAGTCAGTGTGTGTAGTCTGCAGGCAGGATCTCTCAACAGACACACTGGAAAGCAAGAGTTAAAGGACGTTTATTTTGAGGGATGGCAAAAGTGGCAGGTGATTGAATGTGAATTTACATTGGAGTAGTTAATTCAGTCCTTCAGGAATTATGCTTTTATGTGCAAAGTGATAGCAATAGGTATATTGGCTAAATGTGGACAAAGAATATTGTGCAGCAGTAAAAAATGGATTGTTAGACTAATAAATTAATACATAGTGTAACTTAGACTTGGTTGAATGTGTTCAATATGAATTAGCAAAACTGTGTTGGCTCACACCGGGATGTTAATCAGCTCATCCAGCTGTTAATCCATTTTATAGATTCAACAACTTTGTTGCTGATGTCAAAAAATACATCTTTAGAAGTGGTCATGGGTCCTAGTTGGGACTCTACAGTTACTGGTGGATACTTCTCCATGGATTCAAAAGACCTCCTGCAAAAAATCAAATGTACTGCAAAAGTTGCTGCTGCTGCTGGTTTAGATGATGATGTGGTCAAAGTGACAAAATTGGCAAACTGCAGGGAAAAATGCTGAGAGATTATACCCTTGTTTTCCTCCAGCATCCATTCTGTGCTGTTCAGAAAATGTATGCAAATGTCAGTAATATAGCAAATAATCTGTCCAAAGTCCATCTAGATTTTTCTAGTGAGGTTACTTTTTGCCCCTTGTGGATGCTTGAAAATTCAGGGAAATTAACCACATGCAAAATGACTATAATGTATTTGCTAGATCTATGTTTACTCAACCGGTCACAAAGGAGTTGTTTTGCAGAAAACTTGTTCGTAAGGAGTGACTTTTTTTACAAGCCTCTTCAAAGCTTAGTTGTGCTTCACAGAAAATGCTTCCATTTTCATAATTATCCTGCTCGTGTCCCTTTATTCAGTTAATTAAGCCTTTATTAAATGTTTATAAAAACAAAACCATTTTACTATTTTGAAACTATTTGTCCAAACTATAAAGAGGAACTCAGGGAGGGTGAGCTTGGCACAGGCAGGAAAGCTGTAGTCCCTGAAACTTGTCCCAGTTGACTTCAGCCAGCTTATGTGTTAAAGTGGGTCAGAGTAAGATGGAGAGAGAGAAAGCAGAATGCAAAATTACAAAAAGGAATAAACTGGCAGTGAACCAGGCTGGATGCTCCAAGAGGGAATAGCTAATTAGGCATCAGTAGTACCTTTCAGAAACTGGTATCCACAGTTTCATAAATATTGGCTGCCCTTTACAGCAGTCCTGGCTTGTTCTGCCTGTGTTTTGGTGGGGTGGTTCCTTCTGTCTGATGCCCAGGTTTGCTTCCAGAAGTGTTTCCCACCCAACAGGGTACCCTTGCATGGAGAGAGCCCTTGCCCTGGACAGCTTTATGTTCATTTAGGTGATGGTTTAGCCCAATTCCTTGTTGTAAAAAATATATTTGATATAAAGAATTAATAAAAATATCTTCCACCATATCAAAGGAACTGGAGAGAGACTGGAACTAAGAGGAAGGTCTTTGAAGCAGACAATTATATTTGAGGCTTTTGAACACAATGCTATAAAGTGGGAAAGCGAAAACTGTTTCCCCTCTTAGTTTTTTCAGTAGTAAAGGAACAAAATATCTCCTGTGCACAGAAAATGTGCTCATATGGGACTGCTAGAGGCATCACTGGAGTCTTGCCTGAGTAAGAACAGCAGGATGAGAGCCTTACAGAGCAGCACTGATGTGCAGCTGAAAGAGATAATGGAGGAGTGGAAAGTACTATCATTTAAAGGCCACATCATGAAGCAATGTCAGGAAGTGTTTCTCCAGAAGAAGATAAATTACCATATGCAGTCATCCCATCAGCCAAGAGAGAAAATAAATTTTACTTATGAGAAATAATAGAGTTGCCTTGGTAGGAATGGTGCAATGCAGAGTGAGAAGTGGTCCTGGTGGACTTCCCTAAACACAACGTCACTGAGTTTTAAAAGGCAGCCAGAGAGATGTTTTGGAGTCTCAGTTTCTGCGTTGCAGTTGTTGCTCTTTACTGTACAAAGCACTCATAATTCCGACTTGCCAGAAGTCTTTGAGAAAAGTTGATCTTTGTTGCCCTTGTTTTTGAACAGCTAATTAATGGGCATTTGAGGCTTGCACCACAAAGGTTACTTTAACTGTTGAACATGGTGTGATTTCACCCCTGCCCTCAGCTGAACAACTTTGGGCTCCTATGCCAGTACACCTTAGTGGGGCTGGAAAATGAGCTCGATTTTGGTAGTACTGTGTTTTAGGTTTCACCTCCCTGTTTTCCCTTGGTTTTGCTCTGTCATTTCTCCACTTTGGCAAGCACTGTGCTTTCTGCTACAATTCACTTCTTTTACTGGCACCGCACTGTCATTCTTTAGGCAGTGCAGTAGAGAGGGATTTTCAGAGACACTTGTATTTTTACTGGGTCTTAACTTGGTGTTTTTCATTATACTAACAAATGGAAAACTGAGAGCCATTAGAAAAGCAGTGGCACTGAAATGACCTCAGATTCACCCTTGATCCTCTAATTATGCTTTCCAAGATACTATCTTATTATCTAAAATTTAACTGTGTCATTAGTTATATTTCATTTTTGTAATTACAAGCTATATATTTGTCATATCTATGGAAGCAGAAAACATTGTCATGATAAATCTAGGGTTTTTGCAGCCTCAGC
>NW_008681981.1:155891-179647 GCF_000695815.1 Acanthisitta chloris
CTTTTTTCTTTTCAAAAGCTTTTCCAAAGCTTTTCCTGGAAATGGAGACTAAACCTGAAAATTCAAATGGTGACGTGCTTCCTTTAGGCCTTCTTGCTTTGCTCTTGAGATAGCTGTGTCTATGTTAATAGACCATGACAATAAACTCCCTGAATTTGTTTTTTTTCTGATCTTTAAGGATGTCATTCTTCATCTTGGTTCCCCAAATAAAAATGTAAATGCAAATTTCAGGGAGAAGATTAGTGCAACTAAATAAAAAAAATATCTTAGCAAGCATCTGTTGTCCTAGGAAAATTTTGCACTGTGGAGGAAAGCAAAGCTCAAATTCAGTCTCTCTTCTTGTCTTATAATGTTTATGCATTTGTAGTCCAGATAGTTTACTGAGTGTTCACCAAACTGAACTGTCCTGGCTGAGTGGTGAGAGTGATATGTTTGGTTATGCTATCCTAGATCAACACCTTGAGGTTGGTGACTTGGTATTTGTCAGCTGTGTACTTCTTTCTCATCTGAATTACTAGTTATAAATTCACTATAGGTGATTCTATGAAACTATAACCAAACTCCAGTGGTAGGAGAGTCTCATGCATGGCAGATGCTCTTCCTTATTCTAATACGGTTTTCTCCATGTTTCTAGTGCCCTCCTATACCATGTTTCCCCAGTCTTTCCTATTATCCTGTTTGTTCTCTGTGGATTTTTTTTTTTTGAGACTGTTGGTTTGGGTTTTTTTCCCCCCATGTACCTGTTGATGTAAATTTTTCTGTGCTGCTATTTTCAATTGAATTTAGTTCTTGCTGCTTGGCTGGATCTCCATGCCCCAAATACACTTCAGCTCCCCCTTGGACTTCCACATGTGAATGATTTTTGCTTTGCAGCGGGTCACAGTTCTTGTTTAAGATCACTTTCCCCTTCTTACCTATGAAATGCACAGTGGGACATTTCTTGTTTATTTACCTTTTTTCTCCCTTCTTCCTGTTGTTGCTACAATGTCAATTAAGTAAACATTTGGAGTAGGGCAGCTGTGAAAGTTACAGTTTCAGTTCAGAAACAGTAATGAATTGCAATGCAATACTTCCTTTGAAATTGGTGAAAGGGTGAAAACCTTCAGCAAACATGCAGAATACTTTTAAACTAAGTATCTATCAGTAGCACAGGATTTAAAATTCATACTCCTTTCTCTCAAGTTCATGCTGGCTGCGAAGATTAATGTTTAGATCACTTTTATATAAATACAACACTGACTTTCAAGAGATAGTGGATTTGTTTTTTATGGAAGTGCTGATGTGTTTCATTTTTGCTTGGTAAAATGGTGACTGCAATTTACTGGATTTGCTGCTTTTATGACCTGGAGATGCACAGTGTGTGTGTACCAGCATACAGAATCCCAATTTTATTCCTTTATGCAGTTAGAGTAAGAAAAAAGATTTAATACTTTGATGTCATCCACACTATGAAGGCTTGCAATGAATGGTAGGAAAACAGCTGTAGCCACCTTATGGAAACCAGAAACCTCAAGGCAACAGCAGTTGCACATGACTGGAGCTTTTTGCTACTGCAGAGGAGTTGACTTCCTTTCTTCTCTTCAGAATTTCTAGCTGAGTGGTTTTGCATCCATTCCCATGCACTGGGTGAACTTCAGTTGCTGTCTGCACCCCTAGTCACCAAAGAGAGCAGCACTGATGCTGTGTAGGAGCAGAAATAAAGATGTCTGAAGCCCTTGCTATGTGACCTGCCTGAGAAATGGTATAGGGCTGCAGGATTTAGTTGGGAATGTAGTGTGCCAATGGATATAGCATGTCCCGAAGCACAGCTTGAACAGTTGTCTCTTGGTTTCCTAAGGCATCATATAAATATCTTGCAGTATTTTAGGTGTTTCCATTTTGAGGATTGCCACAGTTAACTGGTGATTTCCCTTCCAATGAATCTTTTCTTCTGGCTGACTGAACTATGTCTTTCCATGACATTATAATTAGCAGTGCTGAAGTCATTGCTTTGATTTCAAGGTAATATTTTGTCTGTTTTCACAGCTTACCTTCCAATCATATTCTGCAGTCTGCTTTGTGTATGGAAGTAACACCAATGTCCTATTCAAAAAATATATTAAATTGTTCCAGATGCACAGTGTTGCTTTGTTGACAACAGATGTCTGCTCTGGAAATAACAATATTGGTGTCTAATTAGCGATTCCATTGTGAAAATTGTGTCTAGACTTTATAGAAGATATTATGATTTCTACAGAAATGGAAATAAGACCTAGAGGATATTGGCATTGCTCCACAGGGCCTAAAAAAAGCAGACATTGTTTCACCATCTCGAGTTATTGAGATTAAATCAAAATCTACAAAACCCATATATCTTATAATCTACAGGTCCCCACTGGGTTACGAGTTATTTCTAAACTGTTCTGCCATGCCAGCCCTACCAGGGGTCCTTTGACAGTGCTCACTCCATTAACCATGGCCCTGTGCCGCTGGTCGTCTCTTCCCTGTCTTTGTGCCCCTCCAGTCTTTGTGGAGAGCAGGCTCTCCACACAGCAAAAAAAGAGCAGAGCCCACTTCCAGCTTGTGTGACCTTGGATCTGCCCTAACAGATGATCTAAGCCAATGCTGGCACCATCCAGAGCATTGAAATGCTCCTTCACTCATGCCAGTGTACTTCTGGAGTTGTTTTTAATAAAAGCTGGTGGTCTGTTGCATGAGGCTGATTTCATAGTATCATAATATGTTAAGGGGTGGAATGGACCTTAGAGATCATGTAGTCACAAACCCCTGCCCTAGGCAGGGATCCCTCTCACCAGACCAGGTTGTTCAATCATAGAATCAACCGGGTTGGAAGAGATCTCAAAGATCTTTGAGGCTTTGAACACTGCCAGGGTTGGAGCATCCACAGCCTCCCTGGGCAACCTGTGCCAGTGTCTCACCACCCTCACAGGAAAAAGCTTATTCCTAATATCTAAATTTCCCCTCTTTCAATTTATACCCATTAGTCCTCATCCTATCACTACAGTTCCTAACAAAGAGTCCCTCTCCAGCTTCCCTGGAGCCCCTTCAGAACCTGGCAGGTTGCTATGAGGTCCCCGCACAACCTTCTCTTCTCCAGGCTGAACAGCCAACTTGTCCAGTGTTGCCTTCCCGTGGTGAGTCCCTTCACCTGAGGGCTTGGAGGAGCAGGCAGGCCCCATCTCATGTGCAGCTCTGCTCTGTGGAGGCACGAGGCTGGCAGCACTGTGCTGATCTTCACACGTGAGGACTTACCTAGCAAGTTGTGGCAAAGTCTGTCCATGGCCCTGGGAACAGCAGAGCATAAAGTGAAAGTGTCCAGTGTTGCCTTCCCGTGGTGAGTCCCTTCACCTGAGGGCTTGGAGGAGCAGGCAGGCCCCATCTCATGTGCAGCTCTGCTCTGTGGAGGCACGAGGCTGGCAGCACTGTGCTGATCTTCACACGTGAGGACTTACCTAGCAAGTTGTGGCAAAGTCTGTCCATGGCCCTGGGAACAGCAGAGCATAAAGTGAAAGCATTTGAGGTTTACATTGCCAGGCTTGTTCGCTTTTGTATCCTCTGTCTCATGTCTTTTTAGAAAGAAATCTGCTAAAATAGCTCTATAGATCTATAGGGAACAAGGTCGTTTTCTGCAAATCCTTTTGTGTATTTTAATCCAAATGAAATTCATATTTAAACTGTTCTATTTAGCTAAAATGTAAATTCAGATGCTAAACTGAACCAATCTGTCTGCTGCATATGCTTTATCATCGAACTGTCTTGACAACCCTTGTTAGCATTTACATAAACTGTACAGGCTAATAATAATAATGATGATGGTGGAATTAGCCTGTTACTATCTTATTTTTGCAGTATAATTTGAATCTCTGTAGGAAGGAAAGCCACTATATCTTTTGAATTAGTCAATGACTTTGCTTTACTATTATTAGTTATTTGTATGTATTTATTTCCCTAGATAACACAGCAAAGCCTGCTGGTTTCCTTGTGGGGAATCTTGAAAGCTGTCTGTTGTGCTTGTCATCTCAATTATTATATCATTTAATAATGATATTCTAGCATGTTTAACTGACCTTGCTCTGAAATGTATTCAGTGCTGAGTCTGGTTGGCTGTAATTTGCAAAGTGATTGTGGACAACATGATCATGCATCTCATCTCCTCTATATAAATCCTTTAGAAGTCATGTCATGGATTTGTATGGAGAAGTTAGTGAGTTGCTGTTGAGCTGCTGAGCAGTCAGCCGACCAAGGTAACAGGTTACAGTGTATGTTGTGAAGGAATAGGACAACACTCATCTTACAGCCTTTGACATCCTGAGTTTTTTTTTAGTGGAAACTGATCTCTTTGTTCTTTTATAAGATATGTAAGATTGGTGGTTAATAGATTTCTAGATTTTCCTACACTGACACACAAGTTTTTTCCTTCTGTTTCTTTTATCAGTAGTGCATAAAGGCAAATAGAGGTAATTTTAGTATTTTGAGTGTGAACTAAGATGTCTAGAATGCAATTGATGAAAATTTTGAAATAGAGATGTTAACCAATGTACAAGAAGGAACACCAATCAGTCTTAAGTGGTTACATGAAATATGTACATATACTCCAGAACATAGTTTCACCATGTAAAATGATTTATCAAGGCAGTTTTAACTTCCAACGAGGATTTTCACATGAGTAATACCGCACAGTTTTTGGGGAAAAAAAAGAGGCTTCACTAAAAAGCTGTTTTACCTTTAGTTTTCATTTATCTTCTAAACTGCTCCTTTTTTAAATAGTGTGAGGGAGCAAGCCAAGTGACTGACTGAAGTTTGAAATATCTGTTTTATAATTATAGCTCTTAAATTATAGGAAAAAGGAGAGTTTCCCTTTAATTTTTTATATGTAGGAAGCAAAAGTCAGTGGTTCCAAAGCACAGAATTACAGTAATATATTACTAATAGTGCAATATGGTATTGTCATGGAGAGACTGCGAAAAAAAAGATTGAAAAATTCCTATGGCCATTGAATGATGTGAAATAGATTTTCATGCCATCAATCCTTGCACGCTATACTGGCTGGGTTTGATTTGTTCTCTCAAGGTTGTATGGGCCATGCTTATTCTTTTTCTCTTTGCTTTTGTTGAGGACCTTCAAATGCATCCAGCTGGGAGCCACACAGCTCACTCTTGCCCCGTGTCCCAGCCTCCAGCTGGTTCCTTTCTGCCAGCCTGCTCCCCCTTTCACATGCTCTGGCACAAGCCTATGTATCCAGTCCAAAACGTTGCCATTACATAAGGAGTGTGACTTGTACAGTGCACAAGTGGTGTGTGGGTGAAGGCACATCTCAGGGAGAGTGGAGCGATGGGCTGTGTAAAAATAGGCATTGCAGTACGTGCCAAAGTGAGTAAGTTATATTGTCGACTTAACAACTAAACCTAATCCCCCTTCTCCTGCCCACTTTCCTCCCCCAGCTTCTAATAACTGTAATCCAATAAAATAAATGACACAAGCTGAAAGGAAGTAGAAACTGGCTTATTTGCTGTCGCTTGTCAAATATTCAATCATTTAGCCTGATGCAAATTTTGTGAGATTGTAAAATATTTTAATGGCCACACAGAAAGCATTGGTCAGTTCTGTTTGTGTATATGGGTGTGTGTGTGTGTGTGTGTATATATATAAAAAAAATTAAAATCTACATGAAGAATCATACTTCACTGGCTTATTTAAGGATCATTGAACCGCTTTTAAAAATATCTTCATAGCAAACAGAGTGGAAATTTCAAATAGATTGGTTACCTGTGATGAACTAGTGTCAAAGTGTGAATTTGATTAGTCATTTTATATCATCTGTAATTAGGGAACATTAATGCAAATAAATCGTGTACACTGGGATATACCAAAAGGTAATGTTATTGATTGCATCTGACATTTAGGTAATAAGCTCCTGTTGAAATCATACGAAAGGCAATTTTAAATCTTATGTCTTTGTCAGAGTTATGGTTTTATGGTCAAAACATTGAAGTAGTTAGTTTTATACTATAGCTGTGATGTCATTAATTTTGCAGTATTGCAAAGGGTCTGTATATGAGAGGCTAAGTTTGAAAATGTTTCTCATGGGGCACTGATGTGGACAGTGACCAAGCCAGACCTCTTAATATTGCACTGATTGGCAAATGCCTTTGAAAATCAAGTCTGTAGGGACTTCCATCTTGCATGAACATTGGTCTGTGTTTCAGCTTTGGGATTTGTGACATATTTTCTATATACATTTGACTTAGAGCCAAAGGAGAGCTGAAACTTTGCAAACCAGCTGCCATGTTACCAGCTAGATTTGGCTCAGCCTAAGAGTTTTTTGTAAACAGGAAGAGGCTCCCATGTGTCAGAAGTTACCAGAATGAGTGTGGGTTGACTGGAAGAAGTTCACAGTGCTAAGAAGAAGGGCAAGGAGCTTGTTTTTCTGGGTAGGTTGCTGGGATGGGTAGCATTCCCATTAATGTGCCTGATGGTGCTCAAGTCCTGGACAGCCTACGCGAAGCCTCTTGCAGGATCTGCACAGGGAAAAGGTTTATATTTCACCCATGGGTGCTTGAGGAAGTTGGGCAATGCACACCTTGATTTATAGCTCTGCTTTGCCTTGATTGTTATTGCAGGGCAAGGCTAGCAAGCTTGGCAAAAATAAGGGAGTTGAAAGGTCTGAGCTTCCAGCAGCTTGTGAGATGTTCCCACCTAAGGAACAACTTTGAGGCAGGTGATAAAGTGATGCGTGATGTGTCCACTTTCTGAAAAGCTGGTACTGTGTCAGAACTGTGCTGTGCTGCCTGGTTTCCCTTGTGCTGCTGACCAGCAGTGCTGTTCCTGTGATGGGTGAGTGTGTATGGGTGACCTGTGCTTTAACAATTAGAGAAATCTGTTATTTATTAATTAGGAGTGCAATAGTGAAAGAAGTTTTTTCTGCAAGATATATCAGTAGAGGTTAATTGTGCTCGATAGACCTGTTTGTCATTACTTAAGTCATGCATTATTTAAAATGACTATGATTTCATGAGCTTGACTGTTGAGCATCTTGGGGAGAAAGAGAAACTTTCAATGGTTTGTTTGTCATGAAATAGCTTAACTCTAATGCTTTGCTGTTCATGTTTGTGATGCATTCAGTTTGGTCTCTATTTGCAAAATCAGAGTCAGTGGGCCAACACTCAAAACCTTTAAGATCCAAGCAAGCTGCTTTTGACTTTCTGAAATCTTAGCCTGGGAGAGAGAAAAGGCTGCATGAAAACAAACACAGGAGTTAATGAACCTGCATTTACAGCTGGACACTGACAGCCTGGCCAGAGCCTAGCACGCACCTAAAGGCATTAGATAAAGCATGTCTCGTATTGACCTGAACTTACCATCAGGGAGAGAACTCACATGTGCCATAACTCACATGTGACTTCTTATTGTAAATATTGTGGTCATACTGGGATATTTTCTCTTAACTCCTCTCAACGCTGTCTCGGTTCGAAGTACATGACTGACTCATTCCTGCATCTGGGTATTGACGTCATTGTGATGCACTTTTCATTTCTGGCATGAGTGTCCCAGTCTCTCCAGTATAGAATTTCAAATGAATACATGATGCCCTTTATTATTACCAAGAAGTAAATGAACTAGAAAAATTACATTTGTATGCTTTCCAACTCATTCTCTATTGCATTGAACATATTGGACATCAGAGCCTGTCAACAGAGTCATCTGAAAATGTCTCCTTCAGTGTTTCACTCCTAAAAGCCTGAATTATTCATCAGAGATTTTACTATGTTAACATATTCTTATGATCACGTTGAATTTAATTTCAGCGCATGAAAACGTTCACTGTTTCTGTTTGCATAAAACCAGATAAATGTATTAGTGCTTTATCAGACACCCTTCTAAACATATCGTAGCAAGTCAGAGCAGAACAAAACACAAAGTAGTGTCAGATCACGTCAAATTAAAATGTTTGTAATAGCTGAGGTATAATCGTGAAGCACTAGTGAAGAAGTTTCTAGATCCTGGATGTGCAGCATGAAATAACAGATGTCTGGATTTAGGAAGCTGAAGTGTTTTATTATACAGGATGGGGAGTGTGCAGCAGTTTGCCTTCTGTGCTGAGGTCCACACATGCCATCCATGTCACAGCGTGGGGAGGCAGAAATGCCCTGGGCAAGCTGAAATACTTTAGAGCACAACAGAAAATGGTATCTTGGCCTGTACCAAGAATACTGTGGTAAGCAGGACTACAGAAGTGATCATCCCTCTGTATTCAGCATTGGTGAGGCCACACCTTGAGTACTGTCTTCAGTTTTGGGCCCTTCAATTTAAAAAGGACATTGAGGCACTGGAGCAAGTCCAGCCAAGGGCAACGAGGATTATAAAAGGTCTAGAACACATGCCCTGTGTGGAATGACTGAGGGAATTGGATTTGTCTAGCCTTGAGAAGAGGCTCAGGAGTGACCTCATGGCTCTCTACAACTACCTGAAAGGGTGTTGTAGAGAGGTGGGGGATGCTCTCATCTGCCATGCCTGCAGGGAGAGGACTAGAGGGAATGGTCACACACTGAGACAGGGAAGATTCAAACTAGATATTAGGAAAAATGTTTTCATTGTTAGGGTGGTCAGGCACTGGAATAGGTTGCCCAGGGAGGTGGTGGAGTCACCAACCCCTAGAAGTGTTTAAGAAGCATCTGTGTCTTATGCCGGAAGATATGGTTTAGGGTTCAGGGGTTACAGCAAAGTGACAGGTTAATGGTTGGACTTGATGTTCTTAGAGATCTCTTCCAACCTTGATTCTATGAAAATGATGAAGGCCTGGAGTTCTGATTCAGTTACTGGTTGGTAGAAGTGTGGCAGATTTATTTTCTAGTATCTTTTTTCTTATATTTTTTTTTCTCCACCTTTGGGGACAAAATAAATGTCTTCTAGACAGTTTCTCAGAGCTGATGTTCAGGGGCTTCTTTATGACCAGCACTGTGACAAGGTACATAGCAAAAGCAAATCCATGTTTTGCGAAGAGACATTGCATTCTGTGGTATCAGAGGCAAAAATGAACTGATGACTTTTTCTGAAACCTGATCAAAAGTATTGTAATTATAGGGCTATTTACAAGCTCAAAAATAAGTTTTCGGAGATAATATTTACACATGTACATAACAGGCATGATGCCGTCGTGGTTTCAGTTTTGTCTATGTAAGTGAAGGTCAGTGTGCTGGAGCAGAGGTCTGAGCCACAATCCATGTAATTCATTTGCTTTGAGTGCTCACTTGGAGAGAAAGACAATTGTGATTTTATGTGTTCAAAATGTTTGTTTTCATGTAGCCATAAAACATCATGAGGGCCATTTTCCTGTCAGCTCAGAAGTGACAACTCACATTGAGGGGACATGTGGTCCTGCTGAGGTAGCTCACAGCATGGTGACAGAGAAGGGGAATAGTGCTTCTGGTTGCTCACGTGCTCTTATATATGGGGAGAGCCCCAGTGCTGTGGACAAGGATGTCCTGCGCTCTAGGATGGCTCTGCTTGAGCAGGGAGATTGGACTAGATGAGTCACTGTGATCCCTTTCAGACTGAGTCTGTGATTCCACTACCTGGAGGGAGCCTAGAAGATGGAGAGAGATTTTTACAAGGGTCTGTAGTGACAGGACAAGGAATAAAGGGTTCAAACTGAGAGTAGATTTAGATTATATATTAGGAAGAAATTCTTTACCGCGAGGGTGATGAAACACTGGCACAGGTTGCCCAGAGAAGTTGTGGATGCCCCAACCCTGGCAGTGTTCAAGACAGTGTTGAATGGGGTGCTGAGCAACCTGTTTGAGTGAAAGATGTCCCTGCCCATGGCAGGGGAGTTGGAACTAGGTATCTTTAAGGTACCTTCCATCCCAAACCATTCTATGACTATGACAAAGCTAAAGACTGTGAACAGAATCCAGTAAATGCCTTTTGAGCCCCAAGTGCATTTCAAATGACTGAACATTACTGCTTATGCAAAAAAGCATCTCTTAAGATTGCTGGCATCATTTAAATGTGGGTCATGAATTTCTTAAATACTAAATTTAAGCCTAAGCATAAAGTAGGCCAAATAGCAGGATTGTGGGTTATGGTCTTTTGGCTTGAGTTTTGGATTTGGGGGGGTTCTTTTGTTCCCCTGACCCATTTCTTTCTTTCCCTTGGGTTTTGGTTTGAATCACATTGAACCGTATTTTAAAAGAACTTCCATGGTTTGGATTTGCCTAGAAAAGCTTATTTAAGAAACCGCAGTCTATAGACCTTCTTGAACAAGTTGTATCCAGGGACTTTGTCAGTGATAGTTTAGAGGATGTCAGCAAGAGGGAAGACGGAACAGATTGTCTTATGCCATAAGGAGCCAGAGGTCTTTCTTGTCCACTGGTTTCTTCCCTGATCAATTTTAAAGGCTTCTGCACTTGATTGTGAATTAATGCTATGAATTAATCCCACAAACAAACATGATGCCCTGGCTAAGGTCTGGGCTTTCTAGTTCACACACAGCTGGAGCATGATTTCCTTGGATGCTGACTGTCCAGGAGCCATGGGAAAGGGCTGCCTGTGTTTCCCCATCTGGAGGCAGTGGGGGAAGCCCTGCCAGAGCTGTCAGCACAAGCCTCCAGAAGCTGAGCAAGACTGAACTGTCCATGTTCTCCAGGGGGAAACCCTGGAAGCAAAACAGTGTCTATTCCCACTAGATGAAGCAAATAAACAGCCTGGTAATTATAATCTGTCTGTTTTGAACACTCTTTATTACTCTCAAGCACTCAGCAGGCACAGGCTTTTGATATGTATATTGACAATACATGTCTAAAGTGCTGCCCTGATACGTAAATTGACAATACATGTCTAAAGTGCTGCCATTTGGTTTAGAATATTAAAGGGAAAACTATTTTAAAATTTGCTGCCTAGGGATATGTGAGTATTTTCATAGCAGGAACATTTATGTAAAACCAACTTAATTTCCAATATTCATATTTTGTGACTGCGAAATTCAGCATATATGTCTAATTATTGTTGGGAAGGGGTGCTGGGCTTTGCTGATTGGCATTACATTTCATTGGTAACAAAATCATGACAGGAATGCATGCCTAAAAGTTTCAATACTGCATGTTTTCACCTTAGGCTTGAAAATACAGTTCTATTAAATGTTTTGCAAAAAAATTAATAAGTAATGCTGAATTTGACACTTTTTTACTCTACTCCTACCTGTTTTGCAAGCAGAAAAAAAGTTAAATCCAGTAACAAAACATTCTTTGTTAATTACTATTTAAACCTGTGTGACCTTAGATTTTTCTCTGGTGTTTAGCTTTAAATAAATTAATTTTTAAAAGCCCTCGGTGTGTATTAAGTTACTGTTTTTTAACACATTTACATGAAGTTTTGAGAGCTGTATATAGACCATGAATGTATGTGGTGTAAAAGAGGTGGAGAAAAGGTGATAGCAGATTTCATGAGCCTGTTTGGAGAGGAAGGCAGGCAGTAGGCAGTACTGAAGCCTTTATGTCAAATAGAAGCATCAAAGCTTCAAGCCCTGTGTGGTGTGACCACTGCCAAAGAAGTATGACAATTCTCAAAACAAAGCAACACACCCCACCCCCCCCACCCCCCGTGTGATGTGAATATCAGCTCCATGGTGCATGATGACTTGTGAAGCTCCCCAGGAACACCCTCTTCTTCAATGAATGTTTTTGGCTTTGTGGTTTTTT
This sequence comes from Acanthisitta chloris, assembly GCF_000695815.1. Lineage (NCBI taxonomy): Eukaryota > Metazoa > Chordata > Aves > Passeriformes > Acanthisittidae > Acanthisitta > Acanthisitta chloris. The sequence goes on from NW_008681981.1 coordinate 167,588, forward strand.
TATTTTTGTACTTGGAAATTGCTAATGTTCAGCACTGCCCTGTTCACACCTGACTCCTGGTTTGCTAACAGCCTTTCATAGCTGGAACTGCTCTGCTACTCTAATTTTTAAGATAGTTGATTTTCAAAGTGTGCTCGAAAGGCCAATGTTCAGATTTGATCTTGTGCATGAAGAGTTGTTTCTCGTCTTTAGAATTTCATGTAGTATGTTTTTGGTGAAGAACTGAAGGCCCCAGTACCCATCTCCTCCCCAAGGGCTGGAGTTTGTCTCAGGATGGGAAGAGCTCCTGGAACAACCCACATATAAGGGCACTCAAGGGACATAAAAGCCAAAATTATCAAACCCAAACTTAAGAAAAATGAGCAAAATGTCCCCTGTTCTTAGCTTTATTATTAACACATTGCTTTCTAGGAGCTTCACCTTCTGCACTTTCCTTTGTACAAGCATAATGGAGTCTTATAATAGTGGTTTCTTTTCATATATTGATTAAAACTGAAAGTTGAATATATAACTAGGGGCTAAAATATTCTAAGAATATGGTGTTGTGCTGAAATATGATTGAGAATGTTAGTTTGATGCATAATGTCTATTTAAAGTAGCCACATAACTTATTGGAGCTGAGCTTGGACTGAAATAGTTCTGCAGTTTCATTATTGCTTCTGTAGGCAGACCTCTGATCTAGATAACCAAGGGAATGCTATTTTGGAAGAAAATATTCCAAATGCCTTCCTCTTTGTGAATTACAGGAGGATAAAAGGAGAATACTTCCCTTGTGAATCAAAGGATGATATTTATTAAGAATTCCAGAGCTTGCTTTTCTTGAAGCTTAAAATAGAACATTGAGAGTTTTTCACCTGAACAAAATGTTAGGTTTCTAAAAACTGGAAGATTTCTGATCCATGTATTCTGACAGTCTTTATGTAGGGTTATTTTTGTCCATACTGTGAGCCAGGTTTAGCAGTTCTGAATAAAGTACATGTCTGCAGCTTCTGCGTTGTGGTAGTCCTTCACAAATCACCCTGATATCTTAAAAGCTGAGCTCCATCTCTGAAATGCCAAATTGTTGGTTTTTTTAGAGAGAGGCTTGTAAAACTAATTCAAAGTAGCTGTAAATCAAAGGTGCAGCTTCTGAGTTTCCCTCTCAAAGTTGGCTTTGGAAAGCACCTGCTTGTGACCCTGATGTTTCAGGCTCCAGAAACTGCAGCAAATTATTGAGAGATGAAAACAGTCATGAGAATATTGTCTCTGCATCATAGGCAGGTCAGTGATGCATGCAGTGCAGGGGAAGGCTTTATTTACCTGTGTCTGCATCTACATTAGTCTGCGGACAACTCTTGGCTGCCTCTGTTCTATGACTGTCCAAAGGGCCCTGAAGGAACAGGTGAGCAGAGGGGCAGCAAGGAGAGCTGCTGGAGATCTGCTCTGTAAAACACATCCCCGTGGCATGTGTCAGATAAGAGATCAGATTTTGAAGCACATAGTGTTTCAGAGAACCACTAAAACTTCTGCAAATAGTTTTGCTTGCTTGTTTGGATTGTTTGGGTTTTGTTGGGCTTCTGTTTGTTTTGTTTTCCTCAGCACTTCATATGCTGCTAATAACAGGAGCCAGCAAGCTGCTGAGATCTGCTGCATGATTTTGGCAGACACCCTTGACAGAGGTTGAAAAATCTTGAACTGTGCTACACCTCTTCTTCCCTTGGTAGCACAAGGGCAATGAACCACTTATATCTATAAACATTTTCATGAGAAATAGCTGGGGAACTTGTCTAAAGCTCCAAACCATAAGAAAGCTTCATTGGGCAAAGCAATCTAGTGTCTGTGGGAAAGGAAGTAGCTCAGACTGTGGCCAAGGGCATCTGCAAGCCCAATCCTGGTTCTGATTAAAGACAAAGCTTTTATTACATGATTGTTCTTTTCCCCAGTATAAAACCTTGATTGCTGAGCTCTCTGGCATGTTTCATAAATATACATTGCATTTATGTGATCTGCTGGTTTTGGGGAGATAAATTTGTAAAAGCTTAATTATTTTGCTAACAAACTTTCTGATAAAAACTACCATAGAAAGGTGGTTTCTGATGGTTTTTATACTGGGGGAAGAGGAAGGGAATAATCATTGCATATTGTGTTGATATTGATTGAGAGGAGAAAACAAGCTCACTGAGAGTCTCCGCTTTAGTTCAGCTGTGTAAGACTGAACTATCATGAGGGCCACAGGGCTCTGACCTTGAAGGTTTCATGAATCAGCACACCAAACCTCTACATCTGTGACTTAAACTAGATAAATGTAGGTAGTACTGGAATTTCCTATTTCTTTCATTTTTAGGTCATTTCTTCTTGGTGGGAACATTTAGCCCGTCATTTTCTTTTGAGACTCTTCAAGCAATAGACGATAATTTATCTATGGTGTGCTGTTAAGTAAACTAAATGTTCATTTTGGCTAATTTCTCCAGTACTGCTAACTTTGTAATCTGAGAGAAATTCAGAAGCTAGGGAAGGCTTTTGTGTAACAACCCAGTAGAGCTCTAAATATCCTTATTTCAATAGTGAATTGGGATCTTTTGGGCAGTTCTCAGAAAATATATCCTGTGGTTCACAGCTGGTTAAAAAGGAGCTGGAAAGGAGAGAGCAGGAAGCTGCAAGGCCATTTGATTGTGCTATAAGCTTTAATATCTCCCTGGTCTGATTTCAGATGCTTGGCGTCACTCTTTGCTTGCTCAGCTAATAGTACACAAAGTGATCATTAATCAAAGTAAATAATGTGGCTGTAGCAGGAAACATAAGGCACTGAATGCAGAGAGTTTGCATTGATTCCAGGGGATTTTGGACAGATGGGCATCATAGCTGCAATGTAAATAGATAAGGTTTCAGGATCAAGATTAGTTTTACAGATCACCTGAGCTGTGGTAATAGTATATAAGCCCTTAGTCTCTGGTAAACGTTGCTGTTTTTTAGATGCAACTTTAATTCTCTTTTCACTTTACTGCAGGCCAGACTCATGCATTCACACAGCTGCCAGTGCTCAGCCCCGGTGGGCTGCAAGGTGTTAGGCTGCTGTGGCTTCATTGCATGTGGGAAGGGTTCCCAGGAGGAGTCTGTATAGCCAAGACTAGGCAAGGGAGGTGCTGTCACACAGGGTCTTCACTTGTCAGCTTCACCAGATCATCATCTGGGTCTATGTCATGCTTAGTGAAAAATACTCATGAATAATCTAATGAGGTGATTGTACATTTAGCATTTTGTGCATGATAAATTTTATCTGTCTTTGGAAGGCTGCAGCAGAAAGAGGCATCTTGAAGGAGAGACTGTGGAAATTACCCAGCAATATGGAAATATAGGTGCAGGAAGTCAAGCAGGCATGTTGTGTGCTGGACCAAGGCAGGTGCTGTAGTGCCAGCCATGGAGGAGGAGAAAGACCTGCTAAGCCAGCAAGAGATGTTCCATGCATGAGCTGAGAGCACTGGCACCTTCACAAAGAAATCCTGTTTTACCTCAATAGCAGCAGTTCTCACTTAACCACAGAGAGCGAGGGCTGTGAGCTGAAGGAGGATTTTGTTGCTGTTGTTCTGTTTCAATAATGTTTTCTCATTTTCTCTCTTTACAACTTTGGGGAAAAAAGCTAAAAGTGATGTAATTTAATTATTTTTTTCTGTTTGTTGATGAAGTGGGTAGGAAATTGCAGCTGCCAGGCACTTCTCACTCAAGGCTCTGATGATTCCTAAACTTGGGATACTTGGTCATCTTAATTCTCCAGCTCCTGAGTTCCAGGGTAGGAAGTGAGTAGTGCAGTCAGACTATATGGGCTGGCATGAGAACTGGCTTTGCAGTGAGGAGAGGAAGGCAGTGAAAGCTGGTGATGGATGCTAGGTAGGGAAGCATTGCTTTGCTACGTGGAGTGGAATACTGTCCTGTCTTTGCTACGTGGAGTGGAATACGACCTGTCTCCATCAGTGGAAGTCGACATGTTCGGTGAAGATCCTGCTGGCTCCAGTTTGCTAAGAAGATCTATTTCCTCTTCGTTAAACTGTAAATACATGGGAGCTACTACTCAGACTCTCAGCAGTAGCTGCTAATGCTATGAACAGTCTTTGGTGGTCTTTGATCCCAAGTCACTTGGCAATTCTTTCATGTCTGATGGCAGCTGTAGTTTGAACCAACGAACCAAACCAAGGAGGCCAGAGGGGATTCCCTCAGAGAGCCTTAAGCATCAGCCCTGTAGTAGGATCCAAGATGTGTTTAGAGTCAGAGCTGTTTTAGCAGCTCTGGGATAGCTGATGATTTCCTGAGATAGGCAAATATTGAGCTCAACCATTTTTGGAGTGCCTTTGTGACATTGTAGGATGCATCTAGCAGGGTGCCTGATTCATCTTGCTGGATGGAGGGTGAGAAAAAAAGGAAAATAGGCAAAGGAGAAAAGCAGAGAGGCTGAAAGGGAAAAAAATGAGAGAACTTTCTCCCAAAGAGACCAGGCACCAGAACAACGAGGCTGAAGATGGCCATTGTTTGCGAAGTAACACCAAATACCAAATACTGTGGCTCTGGCAGTGCCTAGCAGCAGGGTTATATGTCATTGTCAGAAGATGTGTGGGCAAAGAAATCCTGAGTCCTTGCAGACCACGCTGGGTCCAGAGTGTCCCAATGTGCAGCTGGTTTTTTGCAAATGAACCCACTGATCCTGTAGGTAACAGTCAGTCATAGAGCAGTACCTGGAAAGTGGTTAAATGTCACAGACTGTTTAAAACAGGAGTCTTCCACAGTGCATCTTACAACAGGAAGGCCAACTTTTGCATCCAGTTAATGATACAAGCTCTGTAAGCATAGAATAACAGAATCACCACTGCCTCATGCTTTATGATCAGATTTGTCCTAGCAACACTTTGCTCTGAGGTATGGAAAGCTGAGACTGGGATGTCTCAGTGCCTCACCTCACTTGTGCATTGACAGTTTGTATACTGGTGACCCCCAGCCAGGATACCTTGATTACTCTCAAATCAGGGCTGCTTTGGGGTCATCCGTTCCATACCCAGGTGAGTAACAGGCCGAGAACATTACTCCTTGGGAAGCAATCACAGCTATTACCTAGTCATGGAGACTTGTCCCCAAAGGCAATATTCAGTATATCTATTGATATCATTCCAACTTCAATAAATAGACAAGGGGATGTTTCTGTGTCTTTTCTCAAGAAGTTTTACTCACCAATTTCTTCTCATCAACAGCAACATTGCATAATTTGTAAACAAATAATTTAATTACTGCTATCTAGTTCTTCCTGGTAAGAAGTTTTTTTCCTCAGGGTACTGTGAGACATGTTTCTTTGATATGTTAACCTCAGTAACACTGCAAACTAGTAACTCTGGAGTTACTGGAAAGCTTTCTGTGACTACTAGTGAAAGATACAATTTAAAACAAAAGATTGACATATTGACAAAAATACAGTAAAATACTGCTGAAAGCAATGAGTGAAGGCTTCAAGCATGCATCATGGATCCTGATTCCTTGTTTGCAGAGGTTATTCATTTAGTCATGCACTCAAATACAGCCCAATTATAACAAGCCCTAGCATCACTTTTTTTTTTTCCTACAAGTGCTTTAAAATGGGGAACTGCCTGAGTAATTTTCTTCTGAGCAGAAGTAATTACTGAGGTTTGCACTCAGTGACTTTCCTTTTATTAAAATTTATAAACAATACTGTATTTTGAATCCCATTATTCTTTTCATCCCTAGCATTAAGCACAACATTAGTGAGCCAACTAAGGGACATAGGGTGAGCAAAAAGAGATTTGCTTTGCTTGGGGAGGAAAAACATGATTGACATTTATCAGTGGTTAATAAATTCCATGGTTAAAGTCAATCTGCAGCAGCAGCAAAGATTGTTTTATAATGCTATTTCCTCAGTAAATGACATTTTAGAATTTCCTTGATTATTCATCTTTCTGGCTTTGCAAATTTCTAATTTATTTTGGAAGCTGGGTGGTAATGAGCTTGCAGGCAGCTTATCATGTAATTTCCAGCTGGCAACAACACAGGTCTGTGGTTGTATTTTTGCTTCTGATAGTGTGTATTTGCTTTATGCTTTGCTAAGCATTAAGATAAAAAATACACTTTATGGTAATTGGGAGCCCTGCCTATGCTCCTCTGGAGGAAAATGATTTTAGGGGTATCTTATCTATCAGTATGCCCCTGAAAACAGGTGTGAAAGTCTTTGTGAAACCCTTCTAGTGGGAGATGGCAGAGAGGAAGTGACTCTGCAGCTGCTGTGCATGACTGTGTGACTATGAATTCCCATTGGTGGCAAAGGAATCTTCCTCATCCTGCACACTATTTCTTTCCCATATCAAATGAACTTAAAAAGTGAGCACATCTCCTCTGCTTCTTTGTGCTGTGGCTCCAGGGCCTGAAGAACTCTATTTGGGCCATGAAAATTTGACTCCTGGGGCACAGGGACTTTCTTTCCTGAGGCCACAGGCTGATAAATCCAACCCAGCAAGGAAATTGTAGTGATGACCCTGAGCCTGCACACCAGGAGATGTGGCCAAGGCTCCCTCATCCCCAGGAGGTTTCCTCCCTGGCCCTGAGGGTTTGCAGCCTCCTTTAATAAAAGGAGCTTATGGTCTAAGCATGGCAATTCTCTTCAGTGCCATGTGCTCCCTATTGCAGCCAGACATGGACACAACACGTGTTTCTACAAATGAATGCTTTCGTATGCATCTCCAGTAGTGTTCCCCAATGGAATGTGCTAAATGAAATACATTGTTTTGTTGACTTAGCTTTTATCTTACAAGTAGACTTTTCAAATAATCATGCATCAAAACCCATCATATTTTGGAAAGCATTTGACTCAATAAAACAGGCAACTAAAACATCATCTTCCAGTATTCTCACAGCATGTTTAAAATTCAGATTGTGTTGGGGGACAACACAGCAATGAATACCCAGAGACAGGATTGAGACTAGGTTTTTGCAAATCAGAAGAATTAATCCCAAAGCTCACAGCAGATTTAGTTCTTTCCATGTGGAGTGCAATCTTTGTGGCTCTGAAAGAAGTAGCATGCAGACCACAAACTCAGTGTGTGTTACACAAGATTAAAATGGACTTTCTTTAGAAATCATGATGGATACCAAAAAAATACCATTTTGAAAATTTTAGAGAACTAGTATGACAGCTTATATCCATTGGTTTATGAGCTCACAGAGGAGACACAAAGATGACTACACAGCTCTGCAGTTTTCAGAGTTGGGGTCAGTTGCTAACTCAGGTTCCCTCTAACAAAAAAATCACAGAATCACAGAATGTGCAGAGTTGGAAAGCACCCACAAGGATCATAGAGTCCAACTCCTGGCCCTGCACAGAACACCCCCAGCAATCATACCATGTGCCTGAGAGCATTGGTGTTTCTTGAGCTCTGTCAGACTTGGGGCTGTGACCACTGCCCTGGGGATCTGTTCCAGTGCCCAAACACTCTCTGGGCTGGGGGTCCTTTTCTAATATCCAACCTAAACCTTCCCTGACACAACTTCAGGCCATTCCCTCTGGTTCTGTCACTGGTTGCCAAAGTTGTGAGAAAGTTGCATACAGTGATCAGATCTCCCCTCAGTCTCCTTTTCTCCATGCTGTACAGACTGATTCTTTACTGTCAACAATAAATAGCCTTTTATTTGTTGGGCTTCTTCATACACCTGCCTTTGATGGTGATGAGAGGTGCACATACAGAGTTGTATCATGATCTATGCCAGAGCAGGTACTTAGTTTACCACAGCTGATGTGTGAAGCCTGAAGATGTTGCAACATGAGAGTGTTGTGGGCTTCTTTGAGTCTCGGGTTACAGATGAAGAAAACTTTAGTTTATTTGCCCTGGATAATTGTAGAGATTTATTTACATGAAATCAAGCTGAATTGCTTATAGTAAATGGGCTATTTTCTCCCCACCTCACCATCTAAGGGGACTGATTTAGCTAGTGAGGACAGGAGACCTTGTGCTGGGCTGCAGTCAGCAGAGGAGCAGGATCTCCTGGGATACTGCTTGGCATGTCTATGCATCTATCTGATGCCTAGTAGCGTCTCTGAGGACCTTTGTGATTGCACTCTAAGCCTGGCTGTGGCCACTGAGGTGTGCATGTACAGCTCTAGGAGGTCATTACAGGCTACAGGCAGCTGGCTGCTTTGGAGAGGGCAGCACTTGGGGGCAGATATACCTCCCTGTGTGGGTATATCCACAAATGTGGAGGTGCAGGGGCTGCAGTGAGCAGCTGGAACTGGCCCAGGGATTGCACCAGGACTACAGCACCTCTCAGCAGGTTTACAGGATTTGATACAATATTTCCTTCTCTAGTTCCCAGTGTGACAAATAACTTTGAAATAGTAGCAAAGGGATCTTTCAGTTACAGAATGAAGAGGAAATTTTAAAAAAGGGCCAGGTTTTTATAGAAATCTGCACCTCTGTGTAATAAAGTATTGAATGCTATGAAGTGAATTCAGCCTCATTTTTAGTCGTCTTACAGTCAGAAGATGATAATGTAAAGGAAAACCTATTCTAGACATTTCTTCAGGCATTGCAGTTACTTCATTAGCCTTTATTTCTTCTCACTTCTGCTCTCTTGACAGCTTTTCAAGTCTCAGGTTCTTCCTTTTTGAAATGCTTTGATGTGCTCATCTGTCTGTCAAACTGTTTAAGGTCTTGAACTTAATTTAACATTTGTAGATACCCACAGAGGATTTTGTTAATGAAGTCTTTAAAATACTAAGTGAAGTTCTAGTTTTCTTCAGGAATAAAGTTTTTGCTCGCCATTATTTTTCCTCTGGAATTATATTCCTATTTAACATCTAGGAAATTTTTAGACTTATAAAGCAGCAAGGGGCTTGTAGGGCTAGGGACTGAATAAAATGAGGATTTTGTATTTCTTTGGGGGCCTTTTTTTAGAAGAATAGGAATACATCAGAATTGAAAAGATCTTTTCAGTGAAAGAAGCCTTTGATACTGCAGCGGCATGAAAGTAAGTGGTTGCCCAACCTCAGATTAAGCGAGCTCCAGTACATTGATGGATAATACACTGTTTTCTGGGTTGGAGCTGTGGTTTTCCTTGGTTCAAGTTTGGTGCAAGGTAATTAAATTGAACTGATAGTTACTTATAGACTATATTCATTAAATTTGGAGCTACTGATGATGAGGGCAATCTGATTTCCTAAATCTGTACTATGGGACTAATGGGAATAATTCACTGCAGTGTTATAGCTGGATTTGGCATTTCAGATCCATAATACAAGCAAGAGTGGCTATAAAAGCCTCCTAGAGGCAAAAGGAAGAGATATGTATAAGAGGAAAAGGTTTCCAAGAGGCCTGTGACACTAGGAAGCCATGTCTGGCTTATTGTTCAAAATGTTTGGGGCTATTATGGGAGCTTCACTGTGGTACTTAGAAGGATAAACTGAGCTGAGAGGAGAACTGATGGGAGAGGAGCACATCCACACTGTCCTCTGTGCCCTCACATTGGCACATGCGAACTTCTTGGTACAATCTGAAACTGTTTTCTACTTGAATCACACAAAATGTTTCTCTGCTATAGTAATGTCTACATTTAAAATTAAATAAAAATTAAAATTTAAAAAAAATGAGTCACAGCTTTCCTGGCAATGTGAATAGCGTAAGTGTCCTGCCAGTATTAAGGCATTTGCCATGATCTTGGTCACAGAACACTAGTCAAAATGTGATCTCTTTTTGGAAAGGCAAAACACTCTTTTTTTCAAGGGGAAACTTTAGAGGAAAAAACATTTCTGGAATGTAGAATTTGATGTTGCTTTTAGTCTGCCAACAGCTAGCAGTGTTTTGGCTGGTTGGTTGGGTTTTTCTTCTTCTTTTTCCTTAGTGCTTTCCTTCATAAATGAAATAATGTAAATAAATAATTTACATTATCTAAAATAACATAAAGTAATTCCATTAGCTAATTCCATTTGGCTAATCTTCAAATGAAAAATATTTTGCCTCTGGTGAAAGTTAAAGCTCAGTATGCACAGCTCTGCCACCTTTAAATCCTAATGCAAGCTCATTCTTTAGATCAGGTCTGAGTGATCTTTAAAAGTGAGAAAGCTGCATCAAGAGGTTTGACAAGCTTCATTAAAGTCCAATTAGTAAATTCATTTTAACACTAGTCATCCTGTTCCTTTTATTTCCTAAGCACAAACAATAAAATTTTCATCACATACAAGTACATACTTAAAATGGACTATGGAAGTAAATAATCTTCATGTTTAATTCATCTTGTATAATAATTGATGTCCATTAGGGATTCTGACCAGGCATTAGGTAGGACAGCTACACAGTGTGGCATTGCATGTATGATTCCCAACTATCCCTACTGGGAATTTTATGAAGTGAATTGAAATAAAAATTATTTTCAGAAGAGTTATGAAAGATTTTTCTGAGGAGTTCATCTGTTTTCTCAGCAGTGCAGTCTTGGCACACACTCAAAAAACATGACTCAGCACCTTTACATTGAGGGATTTTAATGGTTATTTTAACTACTTCTGGAAGTTTTATTCATTTAGCATCATATTATTGTCAGTTGTTGATTCTCAGCCATGGGGAATGACCTGCTCTCTCTGGGCACAATGTTACAAAAATTTAAATTTTCACTTGGTTTATAGATTACAGAGTTCTGTGAGCCTCATAATGACGTGGACATTGACAACATCAGTAAATCCAGACATAAAATTCAAGAATTAGGCAGCTCCTATGTGCTATGGCTCTTAAGGCTGCTCTTAATTCCTATTTTGCAGTGATGAACCTGCCAAGCATGCAGTGCTTGTTATGCCATGATGGATGTCTTGTGGAGCCAGTCCTTGTCCCCAGTGCCTGCCCTTTCCCTGTCTCCATTTCCTCTGCAGTACAGCTTATCTGTGAGATATTGCGCAGCCTTCAGAAATGGTGCAAAAGCTTTAAATAAACATGGTGTTATGTGCTGCATGGGGACTGGTGTGATCACTTGCTGAAGTGCTGGTTTGTGGCTGCTCAAAACCCTCCCTTTGAAGGGTCTGTTCTGTGGTGTGGAAACTGTATGCCTGCAAAATTGTTTAGTAGAAAATGATTGGGGAAAATAAATGTTTTCTCTAATGGTTTTTTTGTTGCATGACAATTACATGCAGCTAAAATAAAAGGATTTGGGGAATCTTTAAACATTGAAAGCAAATCCTGTTGGAGGCAATGACACAAGTCAGGGGAAGAGATGCCCTTTTTGATCTCCTGCAAGTCTCGGCCATAATCATTTTAGGAGTGTTTTAATTCCCAGATTGGTGATGTTCAGAATTTTGCTGGCAGTCGCAGCTGCTCAGTTCTTAGTCCTGTGGTACAGGTCATTAGGGACTGCAGCACTTTGCCCCACAAGACATGTGTTTTTAAGATATTTTTTAAATTTTCATTTTAATATTATTCATTGATATTGACATGGTAGGAACAGTATTTTCCAGAGGAAACTCAAGTGTCAAGTCTTCACAATTTTCACTGTAAATCACCTTGGAACCTTGTATGAAAGAGGAAAACCCTCTTAAGATATTCATTTCCCAAGTGTAATATTAAAAATAATGTTCTAACCTAAAACCCAAAAATTACTAATAAATGGAAAAATCTGACAGAACCCCTTAACATCTAAACCCAAGTGATGTAGATATTATTAGCTGTTATTGCATACTGTTCTTAAAGAACTTTCTCTAGTCTTTCTTGAAAGGCTAATAATTAATTGAAATAAACTCCACTTTTCCTGTCTTACTTAGACTAGGTCGTAAAGCTGACAGTGCAAAGTGTAGCCTCACAGTTGCTAGACATTAAATAGGCATTTTGTCAAGGCAGTGGCTGTAAGAGACACACTGTGTGTTTCTTCCTCCCTCTGTGAACACTTGGCCAGCTATTTTGGTGAGTTGCACCGAGAGGGGCAGAAATAAGCACAGCCCTTTTAGTAGGAATGGCTCAGTAACATTTAGATGGTGACAAAATTACACTTGTGTCTCTGAACTCCTGGGTAAGCATGCTTGGTCATCCATAAACAGTTGTCTTAAATTCAACCCAAATGTTTCCT
>NW_008681981.1:179669-196358 GCF_000695815.1 Acanthisitta chloris
TACGCAGAATCAGTACCATATATGATATCTACAACTTGGCCAGTGCATGTTGTTCTGTGAAGACAGCAAGCTAACATGGAATTCATTCTTCCCAGTGACACTTTTTGGAGGATTAGCTCTCTTTATGCTGCTTGTACTGCTGTCACTCTGGATTAAAAGCTGTAGGTACCCCAGGGCTGCAATGTGGGCTTTGAGTGACTTGGATGAGGACTGCACAGATGCATCAGAACAGCGTGGGCAATGACTTCTGGGAAGATCAGGAAACTAAAGGCTGGCTAATGGACCCCAGTTCCTCTCTCTTCCCTTTTGGCAGTCATTCATGGTAACACAAAGTAAGTACAAAGTCTGGCACCAGGACAAAATGCTAGTGATTTGTGCTTGCTCTAAGTGTTCCTAAAGGCAAGAGGGATCTTTAAGGGCTCCCATGAATTAATTCCTGTTTGAACTAAAACTTGAAGTTTAAGCCAGACCTTGCAGGATTGCAGCTGCCTACCCCATGGCCATGGCATCAGGGAGCTGCGCTCACAGACCATCTTTGTCACCGGGTATGGGTTTGGCTGGGCCCATGGGCAAGCCTGCCAGCAGGTCTGTGGGGTGGACAGCATGCTCAGCCCTGAGTGCTTTGCTGGGTGGGATGACATCCTGGTGTGGGAATTAATCTTGCTGAGCATCTAGACCCTCCTGAGACCAGCACAGCTTATGTTTGCAATGTTGAGCAAAACTGATGTGCCAAAATCTCTGGGCAAGCAGCATGCAGAGAGTTTTCCCACTTTGGCAAGTGGGTCAGTGGGATCCAGTGAAAAACAGAGTCTGAAGGAGTGGGTGTTTGAGCCTTGTGATGAATTGACATGATGTACCTGACGCTGTCTCCTATTTCGGGTAAGACTCCTTTGCTCCTGTGAATTGGTTGTGTGGGGGTGCTGGACTACATTTCCTGCCCCATCTGCTTTGATTCTGTTGAGCATTAAGTTTTTGAATCTGCCTTGTGCTAGTTCTTGTTGACAGCATCCTTCAGTTCAGCTCCATCTCCAGGAGATGTGAAGTCTTGGGGGGGCTTGATGGTGAGGATTTTGTTTGTTTGTTTGTGGGTTTTTTTCCTTTTTTAACTTAAATCTGGTGTGTCTATTTGAAACATATCCCTTCAGAATTAGAATGATGTTGCATCATTTCTATATTAAGGTTTAAACCCATCATAATCCTTAAGTTTACACAAACCCAGTATTTAAACATAAGATGTTTTCTATTAACATGTAAAGAATGCTACAACCCAGGGAATTCTCTGGCTAAACACACGAAATTATGCTTAATTGCAAACCATTTCAGTTCAAAAGAGCAGCAGCTATCATCAATCCTTTCTTAGGCAAAGGTATAGGTGAGATGAGGTCTCTTCTAGTCTTTTGATATTATGATTAGCTACAATTGGCTCAAGTCACTAATTATGGAGATAATTTTCTTCATGTGATGACTCTCATTTAAATGCTAATCATGTTCAAGGGTTTCTTTTCTAGCCAGTGCACCTATTAAGATACGTTTTTCTGCATTGTGAATTGAATTCCAGCTTTGATTCAAAAGCAGTTTGACACAAATTGCAGGTAAAATTAATTGTCTAAACAATAAGAAATTTAAAACATAGGAAAAAGTATAGTTGCTAACCACGGTGTGCTAATAGCATCAAAAAAATGAAGTTACTGTAATGCCATAACCAGTGGTTAACTGTTACCAGGCAATCAGAATCAGTCTTTATTAGCAGACAACTAGGATTATACAGTAGGGTTAACAATAGTTACTTCAGTAGAAATGTTTTGGCTGTAGTCAGTAGCTCCTAGATCAAACTACTATTTAGATCATATTTCTGGTTTGTACAGTGTTCACTCTAATGTTTTCTGCTCTTCGAATGCCCCAGTTGGGTTTCACATGTATCATTTTGGACATTGCTGTCACCTTTCCTGGCTCCAGAGCAGCCATGCCTCTAACCATGCCAGCCCAAGGGCTGGGGATGCTGTGTGGTTCATGGGCTGAGTATCTGGTCTCGGAGAAGGGAGAAGAAGACCCCAGCAGTGCCCCAATGCAAATAGTTTTGTCACTAGTGGATTTGGCTCTGTCTTTTCAAGGGACAAGTTTTTGCTCTGTTACAGAAAGGGATTTCAGCTAAGGACAGTTGGGCCACTTCTCTGCTGTCTGCAAGGTATGTGTGTCAGGGCAGAAAGCACCTCCTGACCTGGTGAAATGTGGGCAGTCCAGCTGAGTGTCAGTGAGGAAGAAGGGATGTCCTCTGCTCTTACGCACTGTAAGAAAGCAATGTTGTCTCCTGTTAGTTAAGAAATCCACTCCCTTTCTTATGCAAAACATATAGTAACAGTAACAGAAAGCATCATTAACCTACCTCTCATTTGAGGAGAAACTGTTTGAATGCAGTAAAATTATTATGAGTGACATATTGGATAAAAAACAGGAATGCTAATTGGAGATGATGTCAAGGGGAGAGGTGTCTGAGGGACACTGGCATGCGTCTTGTTCTCTGTGTAAAGGACTGCAGGAAAAAGGAGAATGACAGAGGGCAAAGCTGAAGCCATGTAGAATTGCTATGAGTTTAATGTGGTTGCTGTACCCTACTTTGGTGGTAGAGAACCTGTCACTTTACACCCAGTTTAAATTCGGCCCAGGGCTATCTTCCATGGAATGAAAATTTGAATGAGGTGGAGAGCATTACTGCCAGCTTTTTCTGGCAGCAAAATAGCCTAATTGTGCACTCTGCTTTGCTCTATTATATTTTTTTTCCTATGGGTGTTCTAAAACACCTACACTTCCAAAATTGCCTATGCTGACCCTTTAGTGAGGAAGCATCAATGTGCTCATACCTTGGGACTTTGAATGTCACCAGCTGAATCAGTATAACAGATTGAAGTTAGGTGGATGGTAGTTTGAAAATCCTCTCTTGGTCTGTGCTACTCTGAGTTGCTTAGTGTCCATTGGAGAAAATGCAGTTTTCTATCAAAATTGTGCTCTTTCCCATCAAAAGATCAAAATGAAAGTCAATCTTCTGTCCTCTTGTGAGGGTGTGTGTGTGTGTGCATTGCTCTTCTGTGGGGTGTTGAGTTGGGGGCTTGTGGTGGGTTGTTTATTTCTAGATCAGCAAGTGGCTATTGGTTGTGAATTAGAGGTTTAACATCAGGCCTCCAGAGATACACAGCTATCTTCATACAAGCCATGAAGCCATGCAAAGGAAAACTGACAGCCACTTTCTGTAAAATAATAATTTTCCTTTGCTTTAGTTAGTCACATTCATGGTTACTGAAACTGGGTTTAAATATTCTTTCCTTCTGTTTTTCAAGAAGGTCTGAGGTAAGGGGCAGACAGAGAATGTTCCTCCACCTCTGACTCTCTCCCTTAAGCGAATATGCACAGAGAAAAATGCCCAATACAATGTCTATGTTGTGGTCAAAATGCAGCTACGGTCTGTACAGTCATAATTTCAAAGATTAGAATAAACAGAAGAAATACTTTTAGTTGTTTGTGAACTATGAGGAAAAAAACCCTTGCAGTTGACTGTGAGATTTAAAACCTTTGCAGTTCAATTTTCTCTAGTTCCTTCTTCTGTAGCTGCTGCGTTGTCCCCATTTCTGTCCAACAGTTATACTCATTCACTGACTATTGTTAGACAACCAGTCTATTTTAATAACTGGTTTTCTAATTAAATACTTGTAATGGTTTTGTTCTCAGTCCTGGACTTCAGAGATCTAGTATGTTGCTTTTCAATGTTATCTATATGTTTTCCTTCTCAGCCATGGTTGTGGTGGTGGGACTTTAGTCTTCTGGCATTTATTTAGTACCAGGGGAGCCCACGGGTAGCATTCCAATGTCATAACCCTCATACAAGGAGTAAATCTTTGACTTAAACAGGTTTGTAACTCATTTGTTTTAAAAGAATAGCATGAAGTCAGCAAAGGCATCTCTTCTTCCTAAAACCAGATAAACTTCTGTGAGGCTTTTTTTGTCACACCCAGAAGAAATCCAGTGGGCTCAGAGTTTTGTCTGTGGAAGGGAGTCCTGAAGAAACTGGATTTAAAATAGAAAAAAAATGGGGGAAAAATGAGTAAAACACTCTTTTGTGTCTCACTCACAGCAATTCAAAATTGAGTTAAGTTTTTAATTTTTATTTTTAGTTTTTTGAAAGATAATTCTGAGTACTTGGTGTAGCAGTATCAACTACAGTGCTAAACTCAGCCTGCAACACACTGAAAAATGCATTAATAATGGTACAGAATCTTAAATGACCTGACATTATCCTGCCACTGCACTGGTTTTAAACATTTACACATTTCAAGGAAACAGCAACTTAATTCTTAATTAAAATCACTAAGCAAAGGCAGATTATATTTAATTTAAATATTTATAGAATTTGTTTAAGCTTTCAAAACAGATTAGATGTTGAACAGCAAAACTGCTAACATCTGAATGATAATTTTACTTCTGAGCCCAATTAAGAAACTAGACAGGAATGCAGCTAATAAATTCCTGTGTTTGAGGAAACACTTTAATAATTTTTATGTACAGATGGCCTTCAAAAATGAGTGCTCTCAAGTAAAAGGAATAGTTTAATAAAACTTTGTTACATCTGAGAGTAGTTTAAAATCTTGCTTTGTCTGTTCACCTTCTGGGAGTTGTAGTCCTTCCTGTCATTCTAAATATGACTGAAAAATTTATACAGTGCACCAAAGATCAAAACATACCAACATGCCAATCCACTTGATGTTTATAACACCAGACATGTTAAACTGAATCTCATGGCTACCCCAGTTCATAATAATTAGTCAACACCTATAAAGCTAAGCATGTATGTAAATGTTTTCAGGGTAGAAGTATAAGCCTGCATAAAGAAGATTTTTACAATTTTAAGGATGTTCCTATCTCTAAAGAAATCATTTGCATCCAAATATTCCCCCTGGCACTATTGGTTTGGTAACCCAGTGATATCCTTTGGCAAAGCATTTTCTCCACTATGGCTCAGCTACAGTACCAGTCTGCAAAGGCTTTTTCAGGGACCAGTTCAAACTCTTGGCTTCTCCGCTGCTGTTCTCCCCAAAGCCAGTTTTATTCCCTGCTGCACCTTTTCATTTTGGGAAACACCTTCCCTATTGCATTTATCTGTCACATACCTAAAGGTGATCAAATTCTACAAGCTTTAGGGTGATTTAATGTCACCCGTAGATTTCATTTTGCAGAATTGTTCATGTTGCCCAAATAACCTGAAATCTATGAAATCTTTCAGGACTGGGTTTGAACCTTTTGGAAATCTGTTTGTCAGTGTCTCACATTTTCCAGCATGGCAACAAATGCTCCTGAAATTGAAAGGCCACTTATGTGTTTCATACCGATATTTCACCAGTACTTATTAATTTGCCTTACAGTCTTCCCTTGGTTTTTACTCTCTATGATAAGCTGCAAAATCCTTTCTAGTTTTCCTTTAAAATGCTACAACACATTATGTGAATTGTTTTAGATTGTGTTTACTATCTATTTGTACACTGCTGTTTAGGTTGTAATATAGCATGTGTTTAATTTTTTTCTTGCCCTCATTACATTTTATTCCTTGCTTCACTGCATCATCTGTCTCGTTAGTCCCTAAATCTGATCTATTCTAATCACTGTAAATTCTCTGTTTCCCCTAGCACTGTGTCACCAGCAACACTAGTCACTTTGGAAATTGCTTTCCTGAAAGGTCATTTTACAAAAGATAGAGGAGGAGGCATTGTGCAGTGCTGGTGTGTAAGGCTGGGGGCTTGTTACTCATCTTAGTCTCAAAGTAGCTGCTGCAATCTGTCCTCTGTTCATAGGCTTGTCTTGCTAGCTGTCACATGCTGAGACGGTCACCAAGATGAGTGCCTTGGGCCTCAAACTAATAGCATGGTGCAGACTTCATTGGGGTTTGTGATCTGTATGCAGTACAAATTGCATCGTATTTGTAGGGTGGCTGGTAAAGGAGAGTTACCAGCTCAGAGTCACTTTTTTTGTGAAAAGGACTTTTTAAGGACAGAGGTTTTGTGGCACTTGGAAGGTGATGCAGAGCCAAGGGCATGCCATGGATGTTCCATTACAGGATCTTATACGAGAATACCCTGTGCATGTCTCCTGTGCCTCCTGCTTGGTTTTCTCTCCTCTTCCAAGAGCCCTGATGGGCTGGTACTTGGTATATTGATATGGCAGTAGGCCTGTGGGTTAGCTGAGATCAGTTACAGTCAGTAATTTTCCCCCGTTTTCCATGTTTATACATGTCAGTGCCTCCACTAGGCTCTTGTTTCTGTGCTGCTCCTGCTTTGGGGCAGACACTGTGGCA
Organism: Acanthisitta chloris; assembly: GCF_000695815.1. NCBI lineage: Eukaryota > Metazoa > Chordata > Aves > Passeriformes > Acanthisittidae > Acanthisitta > Acanthisitta chloris. The sequence goes on from NW_008681981.1 coordinate 186,004, forward strand.
CTGTGTGCTGCTGCCAACACACACATGCTCATGGCCTTCCTTGTGCTGCTGCTGCTTTTCCTGCTTCTTCCCCCACTCATTTAGCACTTCTGTACTGTGTTAGATATTCACAGGGATATCTTGGGCAGAGAATTCCACCTTTCTTGGATGCCTGTACAGCCTTGGCATTGAGGCTCTGGGGTCTGTGTGAGTGTGTAGGGTGCACTGTGAAGTTTTGTCATTTTATTTTCTTAGACTATGCAGCAGAGATACTTCGGAGCAAGAGCTCTTCAGTTCCTCAAACTATCATGCTCTCCCCTGGCCTGGGCTGGACTGACTCCACTTGCCAGTTAGTGGTTCATGGCTACAATTCACTCTTGCAAAAGAATATTATCTCTGAGTTTAAGGTTAATGAATGAAAAGAACAGGGTGAAAGCTGAATACTAGTATTTATTTTTCCTGAATTCCTCCATCCTGTTTTTTATTTCTTACTGATGTTTCCAATAACCAGGAAGAATAAGCAGAGATGGAAGCATGCCAGGTTTTGGTTGGATTACTGAAGGGTAGTTTCCACAGCCATGTGATAGTACTACAGCAAAATTCAACTCTGCTGTTTCATAGAGGTTTTAATTGATTAATGTATTTATTTAATTTTGTGAGGTTCAGTAGCTTCTTATTGATCTTCAGAATTTGTTTCTGTTTGTGGATGACTCTTATTACTTGCTTTTCTAGCCCAGGGGTGCTGCAACAGAGTGTGTCATGCTATACTGGCTTGATAGTCCACTGGTGTCTGCAGAAGATATAAATTCTCCCTGTTGTACAGAAATATGCCAATATATTCCCTTCTGCTAATTTGTCAGATATGATACTTTAGTTAACAAAGTTAATGCTTAGGGGTCTGATTGCTGGAAAGCTTTGGTGACAGATTAACTTTTCCTGGCTGGAGCTGGTTTGTTGTGTTAGCAGAGGAGCCATTCAAACGAGTGCAAGTTTGCATCAGTAGAACCCAGAGAAGAAATTGAGCTATAAAGTAGAGTGGAGGAGAGCGGTCTGTGCTCTGCCTTGTGTTTGTGTGATAAAAGCTGCTTGTATTAGAAGATGTCAATTACAGGCAATTCTTCTTGGTGGTGTATGATTTGAATTACTCAAAACTATATTTAATGATAAAACACTAAAACCAGAGCAAATTTTGAGTAAGCCACAGCTGTCCAAGTCAGCCGATTAATAGGATTTTATCTAATGGACTAATTTACCAGGGATCTTTCAAATGTACTGTGTAAAAGCCACAGACATTTACATTTCAAGGATAAACATTGTTCTTCATTCATCCCTCTCTCTCTGTTTCTCTCTCTCTTTCCCAGAGGTCTCCCTGGGCATATTTGAGTCTCCTCCCCAATGAGCAGTTCAGCTTGGTGCCATCCATGAGTGCAGAGTGCTTTGAGAGGAGCCCACTGAAGACCTGCTAGCCAGCTCATCACCCTATACTGGGCTCACAACTTCTTTGGAGCAGCTACCCGAGGGGCTGAACTATTCTGTTTCCTGCTGTACTGCCTGGAACCTTTTCCATGTTGGCAAAGTCTGATGGAAACCAGCATCTAGGTGGTTCTACGTGAGAGTGAGGCACAGGCCCTGCTCCCCTGAGGCCTCTCCCAGCATCAGTCCCTGCCAGCTGTGCTGCTTCACTGTGCACCAGATGTGCAGGTGGCTGCAAAGAGCTTCCCTCCCTGAGCACAGGGGCTCTCTTTCAAGGAAAAAGTAAGTGTTGGTCAGTTGATGCTGGGCAAATGTATTACTGCATGTTGGAACTAAAAAAATGCTGCTCCTTGGGACCAGGTGATGGGGACTGGGCAGTCCAGAAGTCTGGCAGTGGCTGGGTTGGGAAAGTGCCAATGCATCCCACTGCCCTTAATTTGCCTGGCGACATAACTCTCCCAGATGAGGCGAGATGTGGTGAGCCCAAGATTCTCTTTAGGAAGGTTTACTTGCTTTAAAATGCTTTGTTAGCAAATACTGCTTCTGACTTCTTATAACTTTTAACTAGCCTCAGTTTGCCTCTATTTTAAATTCAAAGATATTTTACCCAAAGTGTTCTCATCAGCCAAGCTACTGCTGGGTTTGTACACAGGGTAGTTTAGTGTTCATCTGTCTCATTTCTTTTCTGTCGAAGATGAATCTCAGGGGACTAAAGCTCTGAACTAAGTGGCTTCAGGCTATTCATCTGGAAAACAGAGCCACTTAGACCTTTGTAAAGAAAATAATTTAGTAATCAGTGCAAGAGACCTGTTTCTCAGCCAATCCATTTGGAAAAATTGCCAGTGTAGTAATTACAAACATTTTATCACAATAATACTGCTTATGTTTTTCCATTAATGCCAAAATTTCTTCTTTCCCACAACCACGGGTTTGAGCTGGGTTTGTATCATCTTCCATGATCCTGCATTAGAAATGCTTTGTAATTTAAGATTGATACTGCAGAGCTGGACATTGAGCAGAGATATTTTTCTGAGTGTTTCTCTGCTGACCAATTCAGATGGTACCATTGGGAAGTGAGGAAGACATTGCTGCCATGCTGCTGGCAATGCAGAAAGGGTTGCCTTCCCAGCTCTGTAACATACTTCCCCTGGAGCAGGGAGGGACTCAGGTCTCTTGTATGATGGGGAAGAAAGGCCTAGTTAAGAGTGTGTTTGCCTGCACCCCCTGCCTGCCAGCCCATGCTGTCTGTAGCACTCACCAGGTTGCAGGTATCTCTGGGAACACATCAGTGCCAATGGGATGGCACTGGTTTCCTACCTTGGAAATTCAGGGCAGTCTCACTCAAACACAGAAGTTTCTGACCCTCTTGTACAGTATCAGTGGATCAGTGTTTCTGTGTGTTCTGCTAATTAGATAGGTATAGTGACTCTAAGAACCTTCATCTAAAACTTCAGGCACTTATCTTACAGTTTTTTCTTATTCTTTTTGAAGATTAGAAGATACTTATTTGTGTTCTTGAACACATTTAACAGTTCTGTACCTTCCAGCCAGCAAGGTCCCATAGTTCTGGGTGTCGCCCAAACACAAATGATACTACTTTCCTTTTTGAAAACTTTTCGGGCAAACGTAAAATTTGGGGTGAAATACTGCATAAAAGCAAATTGAAGGGTAGCCTGGTCTATAATGTTAATGCAAGATTTTGGCAGTGTGATTTTTATCTTTGTTTTTGTTTTGATTTATCTCTGGTTTATAATATTTTGAAAGCCTAAGTATTAGGGTAAGGGTTGAGTTCCTGTGCTGGTGAAATACTCACTAATCTCCAGCAATGGCTGCATGTCATTTAGGGCAAGCTTCTGCAGAGGTTTGCTCTCCTGACTTAAGTGCTGTGGATTGCTACAAGGCAAAGAAGATGTGGGAGCAGGAGGACTAGTAATATGAGCTCTCCCATTTCAAACTTGGGGAATCTCTAGGCACCACTTTTCCCTGTAGTTCACAGTGAGGCGGTCCAGGCTCAGCACACATATCAAATCTACTGTTTTGCCATCTTGATTTCATGTAATAAAGGTTACTGCCTATTTAAATTAAACACCTACAAAATACAAGAAGGAGAAGGAGTGATGTGCCTGGAGGCACAGAAGGCACAGAAGCCTTTACAGTGCCTTTCACAGGCTTGATTACATTGCTGACAACTATTTCCAGCATTGTTCTTGAGCAATGTTAGTGAGGAAGGTGCAGAAAGAAAATAATTCTGAATTGATGTGCCCTTCATCTAGAAGATTTTCACTAGCTTCATAAAAGCTCCTGTATTCTTAATTTAAAAAATTATAGCAAAATGGTATATCTCCTTTTCATGGTCATGTCTTTTAGCGTCTTGATTTTTAATGTATTGTCCTTGTTCCTCAAAATCCAGAGAAGTATTTTAAAGTTTATAGATACAAAAATGCTAGGTACCCATCTTGGAGGATGTTTTTAGCAGCACTGTAGCAGGGAGACAGAGTCTGCACACAAGGTCAAGACCCCAGAGGCTTCTCACTGGTGACTGGAGACATGTGAAGTCTCAGACTGCTGCAGCACAGTCTCCTCTGAAAGGTGGGAATGATTTGTTAGAATTTGACAAAATACTCTTGAGAAAATAACTTTCTGATGGAGGAACAAAAAAGCTTCAACATCACAAACTCATTATTTCCTGTGGATTTTAGTAGTGAAGAATTGTACTTTTTGGAGAGGGTAACTATTTCCATGAAAAATTCATAGTTGCTGTCTAGCAGTAAAAATGCTGTGAAGAACCACACAGGTTGTTTCTAGGGAATTTTCTCTGTGACAGCTGCAGTAGAACTGCTTTGTGCTTTTTTCAGAAGAGAAAAGGTGCCCCATACCTGTCTGTGTGCTCCATGTGCTCATCTACAGGATTTAGCAACTGTCCTGCTCATCACCTGGTGGGTGGAGGTGAGGATGTCCTGCTGCAAATGTTGAGAGACCAAGAGGAGGGGAAGCCTCCTCCAGCTGGATTTTATACAGAGCTATTTGTTTCCAAAAGTGCCAGCAGATTTAAATTACTGCTGCTGTTGTCAACAAGTTCCCCCTGCATATCCTGTAATGATTAAGGTCCTTGGAGGTTTCGGATCGCTTATGTTTCTCAGTGTAGCTACAGATTGTGAACATAAGGGTTGCATCAAGCCATTTAAATAATTAATTGAAAGGCAGAGGTTCCTTTCCTTCTGTGTACTTTGGGTAGGAAAATTCCTAAAAAAAACCACTGAAAAACCTGGTCAGGCAGATAAATGTTAACTTGAAATTTGCCACTGTTTTCACTTGCCATACAGTTGCTCTCAGAAACAGCTGCTGCCTTGCTGCTACCAGTGCCAGAGAGTGTTTCGTTTGATGACTTAATCAACATGTTATTCTATCAGGAACCATTTGAGGTTTCAAACACAGATGTAGGATGATAATTTTTGTAATTAAAAAAAGGTCAGGCAGATAAATGTTAACTTGAAATTTGCCACTGTTTTCACTTGCCATACAGTTGCTCTCAGAAACAGCTGCTGCCTTGCTGCTACCAGTGCCAGAGAGTGTTTCGTTTGATGACTTAATCAACATGTTATTCTATCAGGAACCATTTGAGGTTTCAAACACAGATGTAGGATGATAATTTTTGTAATTAAAAAAAGAAGTGAATTTCCTCACAATTCAAAACATGCCCACCATAAACCAGTCCATGTCCCAGTCCTGATTCTCTCTGAAGCCAAGTCTAAGCAGATTGTGCACCTAGCCTGCTCTGTGCAGGGCAGTGACTTTGCTCTTATGATTTGCAGCCAATTTTCTTAGAACACAATGGCTTAAAAAACTAAGGCCAGCTTTTTTTTTTTTTTTTAAATTATAAATTCTGTCCATATTTCTTTGGGGTTTATTCTTCATTGTGTGATTACTTCCTGTATAGACTGAACCATGCAGTAGCAGTTTGAGGCTCACCTTTCCAAAACCCGAGCTAAAATTAAGTGCCAAAGCCTTAGATAGACCTGATTAATATGAACAAACCATAGTGTAGTCTGATCACTCCTAGTTAGGACTCCTTAGTTCTATCCTAAAAAAATAGAAAAATAAAATGAAAAAAATTATATGTATATTCTTGGACTTCTCTAAAGGAAATGCAGCTAAAGGTATATCTCTATGGAAATTGGTTGAGGAAACTTCTTGCAGCCTCACAATTCTGGAAGTACATGGACTAAAATCTGCAAACAATAGGTCCAGTCCTTATGCTTCAGTGCAGTGATGCTGAAAACTTTCAGCTGGTATTGTGAATCACTCATTGAACACAAGGGGAAACAATGGACACTTGGGGTTTTATTTTTCAGGTAATGGTATGGATTAGTGCAAGGAAAAATCCAGCAGAAGGAAGTATTTATGGCTTATTTGTCTACACAACCCATTTCTGATGCTTGTGAGATTGATCTGATGTTCCTTCTCTGTTCCCATCCTATTCTCAGGCTACACACATTGTTGACCCATCAATAGTGGCATCATTGTATGAAGTTTCCAGTGTTCTGCCAAGAAATGATGGAGTAGTAAACCATTGCTCCTAGGGAACAGGAGCAAGCTGGAAATTCTAATCCCTTTTCCTTTTCCTTTGTAAAACATGCCAGGTCTGCCAGTTTCTTTTTTAGCACCAGGTAGCTAGAACCAACCATGTCATTAGGGTGGAGCAGGATGAAGAAAGTACAGTCCCTGCCTGCAAATCATGAAATGGCTGGTTTAAAGTTTTCAGGAAATATGGGCAGTGCTCTGCTTTGACAAAGAGCAGATCCTAGGTATGATAAGCCCATTACTAGAGAAATCACATCCTTCTGACTTGTACCTGGCTCAATAAATGCTACCTGAAACATGCAGTCAGACCCCATTACTCTCCCTTGATTTGTGTCTGTGCTCAGTAGTGGAGACAGGTACTTTCTCTCTCTTGTCTTTTTAAGAGTTTATGGATTGCAGAACAGCTGTTGCTTGTCCACTGTGAAAGGGGATGACCTAAATATTTATCAGTGCTTTTTTTTTTTGGTACCAATTGTAGTGCCTGGAAGTGGGCTACTGAGTTTCAGATTGGTTTTGTGCCCTTCCTGTGTTCCAACTCTCTACCAATAGCCAGGCCAAATCAGAGCACCAAGAGGGTTCAGGTTGCTAGTGTGCCTAGCATTTACAGAGCTTTATTTCTTTGAAAAGGAGGATTCCTTCTGCTCCATTACAAAGACTGTTGCTTTTTATGCTGAGTAGAGGTGTGCTTGTTTGGGGTCTTTTTGCCTGGAATTAAATTTCATTGAAACTCCTTACTGCTGCACTGAATTATTAGCTTCTTCTCCTTATATTTTTATAATATTGCAGAAAACCAATACCTGGTGACTTCCAGAGAGATTTTCCATACAAATTTGCCTTCTGCTGTCCTTGATTCTAGCTGGTATTAGACACTTCAATAGATCCAGTATACTCAGGATCAATTGGCCAATGCAAAAAGGTACAGTTAATATTATTGACCTTTGATTTGGGAGAGCATGTGGGTTAGATTACATGATACATTTTCTTTTGAAAGGCACTGCAAATGTTTCTTTTCACAAAACTTTAGTTGCAAACAAAGTGAAGGTCAGCTTTTCATTTGATATGAACCTTTATTGCCCAGGCTTCCATCTAACCTTGTTCTTTCTGGTTTTATATTGCTGCAATCCCATCATGCTCAGAGTATCTGGGACCAACCCCAGAACTATGTGCTTATCCTGAAGTCCTGGAGAGCAAGCTTGCTTTTCATATCCTGATAGAGTTAACAGTTGGTTTTGAATCCTGACCTTTATGTACAGTGTAAGTACTAATTTGGCTGCTAGGCTGCACTAAAGCTGCAGCATTAATCAGGAGATAACAAGTAATCCGGGCTTTCACAAACTTTCCTAAGTTTACAAAATTATAGAGTTTTCTCTTGCAAGGAAATTTCTTGATCTTGTTAACAAGAAAAACAAGAAGCTTAAAGCTGTCACAAAAACAGTGGGTTTTTCATTTGTTGTTTGTTTGGGGTTTTTTATTTCCAGGTTCTGATCACAGCATGCTTCCTCTGTTTGCAAGCACAGACATGAAATACATTTACAGTATATTTTCACAGTATGTTAAGGGGTTGGAACGGACCTTAGAGACTTAGAGATCATCTAGTCCCAGCTCCCTGCTCTGGGCACAGACACCTCCCACCAGAACAGGTTGCTCAAGGCTTTATCCAATCTGGCTTTGAACACTGCCAGGGTTGGAACAGCTACAACCTCTCTGGGCAACCTGTGCCAGTGTCTCACCACCCTGGACAGACACATCTCTGTAAGCTGTACAGCTCTAGCAAACCAGTTTGTGTCTCCATCTCAAGTCTCAAGAAATGAAGAATCCTAGCCAAGAGTCCCTCTCCAGGTTCCCTGTAGCCTCTTAGATCCTGGCATCTTCCTGACTAGAAGTGCCCAATTACATCCTATTTGGTCCCTTTTACCAACCACTGACTGAATCAGAACTCCTGGCCTACATCATTTTCATAGAATCAAGGTTGGAAGAGACCTCTCAGACCATCAAGTCCAACCATTAACTTGTCACTCTGCCATAACCACTAAATGGTAAACCATATCTCCCAGCACAAGATCCGTATGCCGAAGCAGGTCACTTTGTCACAGAAGGAGATCAGGTTGGTCAAGCAGGACCTTCCTTTCATAAATCCATGTTGGTTGGACTTGATCCCCTGGTTGCCCTGCATGTGCCATGTAATGGCACTCAGGATGATCTCCATGACCTTGCCCGGAACAGAGGTTAGGCTTACAGACCTGTAGTTCCCCAGATTCTCCTTCCAACCCTTCTTATAGATGGGTGTCACTGTTGCTGCTTTCCAGTCAGATGGGACTTCTCCAGTTATCCAGGACTGCTGGTAGATGATCGTGAGTGGTTTAGCAAGTTCTTTTGCCAGTTCCCTCATTACCCTGGGGTGGATCTGATCAGGGCCCATGGACTTGTAGGCATCCAATTGGCATAGCAGGTCATTAACCATTTCCTCCTGGATAACAGGGGCTTCACTCATCATTCCATCACCAACTTCCAGCTGTAGGAGCTGGGTATCCTGAGGACAACTGGTCTTGACATTAAAGACAGAGGCAAAGAAGGCATTGAGTACCTCTGCCTTATCCACATCCCCTGTCACTACTCTACCCTCTGCATTTATCAGCTGAGGGACACCCTCCTTGACCCTCCTTTTGCTCCCAATGTATTTATAAATACATTTTTAGTTGTCCTTGACTTTGAGCAGATAAATCAAGTTCCAGCTGTGCTTTGACTCTCCTAATCTTCCTACATGACCTCTCGACATACTTATAGTCTTCCCAACTTGTCTGACCCTTCTTTCAGAGATGATGCATTCTCTTTTTTTGCCCCCAAGCTCCAGCCTAAGTTATGTGTTTAACCAGGCTGCTCTTTTAACTCAATACCTTGACTTCTACACGTAGGAACAGTCTGCTCCTGAATGTTTAACATTTTTCTTTTAAAACACTTCCAGCCTTCCTAAACTTCTTTACCCTTCAGGACTGACTCCCAAAGGACTCTATCAATCAGTGTCCTAAACAAGTCAAAGTCTGCCTGCGGGAAGTCCAAGGCAGAAGTTCTGCTGGTGACCCTCATTACGTCGCCCATTATTGAAAACTTTATCATTTCATGGTCACTATGTCCAAGATGTTCACTGGCCACCACATTCCCCCCCGCCCCCAAACAGTCCTTCTTTGTTTTCAATCTCCAGGTCTAGCAGCCTGTGGAAAGGAGGATTTAAAATGTTGCCAGTTGCTTCATGACTCCCTGTAATAAGCAGGAGGGGGCACTTAACTATTTTCTTAAGCTTAGCAAATCTAATGTATCCTATATGAACAAGAATGTAACTCTTGTTACTAACATCTACTTTTTTATGCTTGTTTAACACTTCACATATAGGTAAATTAGTCATTTTAACTGCAATATGTGATTATCACCTGTGATCTTGTAGCAGACATTGCCTAAGGATGTGTTTTAAGAAGCAAGGGTATACATGCTGCATCTTGAGAGATGTTTCTTTCAGCTTATTGCTTAGCAGACCTTTCCAGAGGCTTTTCCTGGTTTATTCTTAGCTTCTCCTGACACCCACAATTGACTGCAGAAAGATGGGTTATCTGCATTGCATCACAACTGCCAGCAAGCAGGACTCCTTCACTTCTTTGGGCCAATGAGAGCAGGAAAACAACTGACCCTCACCCAGTTTTATTCGAAGTGTTGACACTGACTCATGGTGCTCTGTAAACTCGTGGGGGATTCTTCCATAAAAGCAGCAATACTTTTTTTCTATTAGGGAGTAGATGTCATTAGAGAAAAAACTTCAGCTGCTGAGAGTTATTTCTGTCCATTTGGCAATCTGCTTTTATCCCCAATTAAACACCATATCACCCTGGTGTTCCAGCAGATTCATTGCTTCCCAAAGCAGGTATGAAATAAAAACTACTATAATAAAGGGGATGTTTGCCCATGCATTAAGGCTTAAGTGCTTACAGATGTGACAACTGCAACCTAATCTTAACTACTCTGATTTTGTAACTGGTGATTTGTACAGCCTAGAGAGGCTGGGAGCATATTCTCCCTATCTGACCTCTGCCTGTGTTTGGGAGAGTCTCTTTGACATTGGCTGTTGTCAGGGTTCATGCCTTGCCACGTGGTAGGAGGGAACATTAGGAGATCCTACTTCATGGCAAAGCAGCTGGTAGCTACAAAAGACATGGCATTAGAAAGCAGCTTGATATAATGAGAAAGTACTAAAATTCCTTAGCTTGACATTAAGAAAATCTGAGATGATACCTGCAGTGGTTTTCACAGCTATTTTGGCTTTGTATTGCCACTCA
>NW_008681981.1:196375-209156 GCF_000695815.1 Acanthisitta chloris
GCTCAAGCATATTGTCACTGTGGCCTGGTCAGTGGCTTGTAGGAACCATCACAAACCAGCGATTTGGCTGAAATCATGCAGGTGAAATTGCAGCTACTTATGTAACTCTCCATCACTAACCACCATTCTTTGGCTTGCCAGCAGGCCACTGATACTTTCCTATGATAATCTGTGTTGCTTATGTTTTGTTTTAGTACAATGCAAAAAAAGGACTTCTGGACTAGGGACAGACAACTTCCTATGACAGTTGCCATAAGAACACCTGTACTGGGAGTAAAGAGTGCTTAGTATTTAAGATATGTTTAATATCCTGCCCAGTAACCGTTTTAAGACAGCTGAGAGTGTTAATGCACAGGGTAGTCTGTGAGAGGATACATGCTCTTAATCAGCTTACCCAATAGGAAGACAATAAAAGCAATAATCCTTTTAGGATTCCACTTCGATGATCTCCATCTACATTTTCCAGCATCACCAAAGGAGTAAGCAGTGGGCAAAATAAGCTCCCAAGCAGATGAACTGTAGAGAAGTGAAAAACATCACACCCACCAGATTGTTCTGCTTCCAGCTCATGGTGAGGAAGTCAAACCATGTAGAGAACAGACTGAATGGTTTCACAGGGCACTGGTCACAGCAGATTTCCAGTGTAGCATAAGCTTCATCTCAAGGTCCCAATACATTTGGACTGAGAATCTGGACTTTTGCCTTTTGTCAAGAGACCAAACTATTTGGCCTGGGGGAGGGAAATTATTTTTATAGTTGATAGCTCTGACTTGTTTTGGCTTCAATGAGTTTGGTTTGTTTCTTTAAAACCACAGCAAAATCATCCCACCTACCAGCCAAAAATATTATCTGCTACACATGAAAAAAAATCATCTACTATTGGTCAAGTTTTTAACATGATAGGATGAATGCAGTAGCAAGAAGATTATGTCATTTAAATGTTGAAATTTTCTTCTCTTAGCTGTCATGTACTGTGTGTCTCCTCAGTAGCAGACATCCATTTTCCATTGACATCATTAGACTCTGTGCACAAGAAACAAACCTAGCTGTTCACATATTAAAACAGCATAATATTGAATTGTCCATCTCTTGTTAGCTCTTGGGACTAGAGTGTCTCTACTGGGTCAGTCCATGGGTTCATTCAGCCAAGTATGCTGTTTCCAGCAGAGACCAGTAAAAACTGCCTAGGAAGGATCACTGAGCCAAGGACAAGCACACAGTCCTCATGTCTGTTGTCTCCCAGGCTCCAGGAATTTCTGCTCAGTGTCTTAAGCCAGATCTGGCATTATCCTCTTTAAATAGCTCCAAATGGCTTTTCCCCCCCTTTCATTATTTTGTTTAATTGCTTTTTTAACTCATCTAAAATTTAGGATTCATGTCATTCTGTGGCAATGAGTCCAATAGTTTTAACAGGTCATTTTTCTGAAGAAATACTGGAGGATGACTTGGATGAAGTGGCAGATGCCTTCTCAGCAAGTTCACTGATGACATAAAGGCTGGAGGAGTAACTGATACCCCAGAGGACTGCACAGCCCTTCAGAAGGATCTCAACAGGTTGGAGAGATGGGCAGAGAAGAACCATCCCAAATTCAACAAAGGCAAATGCAAGTCCTGCACCTGGGGAAGAATAACCCCAGGCACCAGTACAGGCAGGGCAATAACGTGGTGGAGAGCAGCTCTGTGGAGAAAAGCCTGGGGGTCCTGGTGGACAGTAAGATGTCCATGAGCCAGCAGTGTGCCGCGGGCCAAGAAGGCCAGTGGGATCCTGGGGTGCATGAGGAACAGCATTGCCTGCAGGTCTAGGGAGGTGATCCTGCCCCTCCACTCAGCCCTAGTGAAGCACATCTGGAGTGCTGTGTCCAGTTCTGGGCTTCTGGAGTGGGTCCAGCACAGTACAACAAGTTATGAGGTCACTGAAGCATCTCTCCTATGAAGAAAGGCTGAGAGAGCTGGGCCTGAGACAATGAGAGGGGACCTCATCAACACAGACAAGTGTCTTAAGGGCTGCTGTCAAGAGGATGGGACCAGACTCTTTTCAGTGGTTACAGGACAAGGGGCAATGGGCATAAACTGAAACACAGAAAGTTCCATCTGAAAACAAGGAAAAATTTTGTTACTAAGAGTGACAGAGCACTAGAACAGGCAGCCCAGAGAGGATGTGGAGCCTCCTCTGGAGAGATTCAAAACCTCTGCAATCCTGGTTTCCTGCAATCCAATTGCAATCCTCTGCAACCCGCTCTAGGGAAACCTGCTTGAGCAGGGGTGTTGAACTAGGTGATCTCCAGAGGTCCCTTCCAACCCCAACCATTCTGTGATTCTGTGACTGAGTAGCATGTTTTAATCTTCTGCACAGAAAATGCACTGTGCTTTTGTTTAGGCCTTGATTTGGTTTTACATTAATGTTACTATAAGCAGAACAAGCAAGTTTTGCCCTAGAATACTAAATAATTATTTGCTATAGATGTTTCAGTTAATTCAAAGACACAGCAAAGCCCCAATTTGTAGTACAAAATTTATTTTGATTGCCAAAGCCCAGAGCTGCCCTTTCAGCAAAACTTTCGTCCATACCCAAGTTCTGTTCCTTACCCCACTCACATGGAGCTCTGCAGACAGCTCTGGCTCTGCCAGTGGAAGGACTCCCCATGGTGCGTAGGAGGACAGCATTGTAACATATGTAACATGTGTTGTGTATGTGCAAGGTGATGGAGAAATGAAAAGCAGTGCAAGTAGATTAGGGGCAGCAGGATTTAACAGTACTTTCTCATGCTAGAAGGAACCCTGGAATCTAATTGGAATTTTTCACATCACATAAACTATAAAATTTAATCCCTTTGTGATTCCAGCCTGGCAACACTTTTTCTCTCAGGTGTTAGCCATTTACCTTTTCACTCTATAGCTTTACTGTCTGTGTGAAAGCCCAGTTCTATTGCATACTGTGGCACAGTAAGGATTTTTTTTGTGTGTACCATGCTGTGAACATCCAAGCCAAATTGTTGACAGTCTTGATGTGCTTTGGAGCAAATGCATTTCCTGAGGTACGATGTGTTCCATCTTATCCTTTAGTTAATGTATAATTCTTCTGCCTAAGGCAGAGATATTTAGGCTCATGTTTCTTGGTTGTTACTTTTAATTTTAATTCAGTTATGAGCATTGAAGAAACTGTCTCAGACATTACAATTACTTTAAATTCACAACAGAAACGGTCCATGAGCAATCAGATTGTTTTCAGACATTCACACTGCTGAAATTCAGGCATCAACTTAGACTGTGCCAGGCATCTGTAGAGAATATTTTGTCATCTTGGCTGCATAGGACAGCAGTGATATTCAAGTTACATTGAAGTTGTGTAAGATGGGTTAAGCTCCTCTGCTCAATTGGCTCCTGAGTATCTAGCTGCTCTTAAAAGGAATGGTCGTGCTTAGGTTTCACCACCCTGCCTTCACTCGTGACTGTATGTTCTCAGCACTTCTCTTGTATTACTTCTTGCCTTCACTGGATCCATTAGTGAATTATTTCAACTCATTAATTAGCTGGGATATTTCCCATCTGGGAGTGGGAAAAACCCAATACAAAAAAAAATAAAATAAAAAGGCAAACCCCAGGGCTGGTGGGTTGACACAGCTCACTTCCAAGTGATGAATTTCAGGCTTGATGACTAGCCAGTCCAAAACATGCCCAAAGTCATGTTTTCCCCCAGGTATCTGATGGAACAGCACCGAAGCGTGAAAGTTCTGTGAAATGCAGTCCCAACTATCTTAATTTTATCATCTCCCTCTATTTTCTCTCTCTCTAGTCTGACAAGCAGAGTGGTTATCAGAGTTCCAGTCTGATAGAAGGATGTGCTTTGGCCTTTTGGCTGAGCTAAAAGCTTAAAAACTTTGAGTGTGCACAGTCCAGGCTTTCTGTAGTGAGAAATCAGGGAGGAACCCAGCTGGGGTGCATTGTTTGCTCTACTGCTCCTCTCAGATTCTATTTCCAAGATAGTAGGTCTTGATTTATCAGCTTGTAAATTGAACATAAGTGTGTTTACGTGTTGTACAGAGACTGTGTGGCTGAAAGGCTGTCTGAGAGTCTGAGATTAAATAGAGTTGCTGTGTAAGCACTTGTAATAAAGGAGTGTTGGTAAATTAGCTGTTAGGCTTTCTGTACAACTTGTTTTTCTGTGAAGATATACCACTATATTGGTGTCATAAGGATGCTTTGAAATATAGTCAGGTGAAATAGTACACTTAAAGAAAGAACATGTCTAAATTGTAGTCCTCTTTCTCTTTGTATCTGACACCAGCTGGTTTCTAAGATGCAAAGCCAAAAGAAACCCAGGCTGTGGTGTTCTCCATTTTGCTCTTTCTTCCCCACCCATTTTGGCAGTTTGCATGGCTCCTCTCCCTGGCCAGATACACAAGTAGTAAGCTGGCAGTATCAGCCACAGGACACCTTCAAGCCTGGCTTAAAGCAAGACCTGCTGAGGATCTTGTTGGGAGGCTTCTTCCACATGACTCTGCACCCACTGTGCAGTTCACCAGTGTTGCCTTGGTCCTGTAACACCGGTCTTGAGGCTGGTGGAAAAAACATCAGTTTCATTAAGATGTGGAGCTGAGCTGATTAGTCATGTTGATTTACAATAATGACTAACTGATTGGTAAGCTTCTGGGTGCAATCTGAATTTTGGGAAAGCTGTTTGCTCTGTGACACTTCCCTAGTTTTGCTTATGATTGAAAGAATGGCCTTTTATCTGTAGGTTAAGCGATTTTGGCTGTCCTCTGACAGCTTCTCACAAGGATGTTGGGACTTAAGACAAGCATGAATCAATTGACTTCTCAGAAACATTCTGAGAACTGGCTCTCTGCCACTCTGCCTGGAAATGGGACAAAAGTAATGTCATTGCTCTGTTCTCTTCCACTTTGCTGAATTTTTTTCTAGCCAAAATCTTTGGGCTAGAATAGCAGCCCACAAAACCAAAAAACCCAGCACTGTGTTTTTGTTGTCAATAGTGACAGGATTTAGGGTGACTTAAAAACCCAAAGAACTTGGCTTTGCTTGGTGAACTGAAGCAGAGAAATATGGATTGAACAGTCAAGTGCTAATCTGCAAAGAGCAAGTGGTGTGATTTTGCCTCAGGAAGAAATGATGCTTGGGTGTGAGTGATGCACAGCAGGGGAGTGAGGCTGGAGACTCTCGAACTAAAGGCACAAGCTGCTCCTTCTCAAGCTAAGGAACTTCACTCCCCATTGCACACCAGAGTGCCTCAGAGTTAGGAAACTTGTACAGGTGGAAGGATGTTACTTCAAAGACATGGTACCAGTTAATTTAATCTGCCCTTCTGTGTGTGGAAGACAGGAAAATGGAAGGGCAGATGACAAATGCAGCAGGAGTCATTTGGGAAAAGGCTCCGTTGTGGTTTTAAGGCTGGGAGAGCACCTGTGCACAGTGGATGTTATTACTTGCCACAGGGGAAGATAATTTACCTTCACTAATACAAACACTTTAAATGATCCAATGTTTTAAAGCTCTCAAGTTCTAATTAGGGAAGTGTGCGCACTCAGCAGTGGAGCAGATCCCTGCCCAGGGCTGGTGTGACACCTGGTGCAGTGTCCCACCTGCTGGGCTCTAACACCAAGACATTCCCAGCTCTGGAGCTAACCTCTGGCAGTTGAAAGTCTGTGCATTTTTCAGCACCTTAATATTTGTCTCATTTTCTGACAAGATTAGTATGTTCATATTTCATAGCATTTTTGAAGATATAAAACCAGGCTGGTTTCAATGTTAGCTCTGGAATGTTAAAAGCTGCTAGTGAGATTTTTCAGGGTCTGTTATACTCCATAACACAATTTGCTCTTTCCATTCTTGTTTAATTAATTTTGGATTAAAAGGATACATCTGGAATTAAACATGTTCTTGCCAGTTTAAGATCACTTAATAATATATTTGGACCTTGAACAGAGGTTAAAATTTACTACATTAGTTACTTTTAGGCAGCTTAACATTTTTAATAGAGAGAAAAATCCTCCTTATGTAACTAAGCCTATAATTCTAATTTAAACTGATTTAGCTTCTCTGATAAATAATTAGTGAATTTGGAAATTAGATAAATGCTGATTCCTTAGCATCTGGTTTTGGAAGTGATTGCAAGAAAACATGAATGGGAAAAGTATGCTGGAAGTATATCTGTTGGTAATGATTAGAGACAATAAAAGTAATTTAGTCAAATTTAAAATTGCCTTAGCTGACAGTATTCAATTTTTCCCACAGTGAAACATAAAACAGTGCTAAAGATTTATGTTATTATAAAATGAAAGTGAAAGCAAAGGTCATCAAAATACCTCTGAGGACCAAGAATTTATCAAATACACTCAGATGAATCAGTAACTTGTATTGAATAAGAAATAATAAATTTATCTAACTGATTATACTCTGGATTTTCATCTGGGATTTGGGGGATTGCAGTGCAGAACTGGTGGGAGTGAGATGAGGCAAATTAATTGAAACACAACAAAAACTGAAGGGAAAGTTTATCCCATCCGCTGCAGAGAAGAAACCTCAAAACTGAGCATTAATTTCTCTTAGTTTGCTATCTCTAGTACAACATACTTGTTTGTGGCCTTGTTTGTGGACAGCTGGTTATCTGTGTACAACTGGATGCTTCTGTGGCTTCTGATCCTCATTTCTAATCCTAAAATACATGAGGTACATTTTTCCCTCTTACTCTTCCCTGCAGCAGAATTACCTCAAAACTGAGACATACATGAAAGTGTGGGTATGGCAGGATTCATGAGAGAGTGTGCCTGGTAGGGGTCAGTCAGTGCTATGGAAAGGTCTGGGAGTATTATATGAAGCACCAGAAAGAGAGCCATTGCTTAATGTTTTTTTAAAGGTTCTGGATCCACAAGAGACTGTTAGTTGCTGCAAACCAGCATCTCTGCTGGTTTTTTGGTGCCTGTTTCACACACATCACTGTGCCTTAGGTAGCAGAGAGGTACATTGCTCTCACCTGTTTGGAAACTTCTTTCTTGCTGCTGGTGGTGAGGTAGGACCCTAGTATTAAGCATGAATCCTCCCTACCCTCTGTGTACCCCTCGAAGGTTTTACCCATACAGTGGTTTTTCTGTTCTCTGACACAGGTTTTGGTGAGCAAGCAGAGTTTGTGTGCATGTGGAAGAACTGAGCTTTAGGTGCCAAAACAGACTTTGGACAAGCTGAGGTGATTGCGCTGGATTACAGGAGTCTCTGAGCTCAAGCTGGAGGTGAGGGATTGCAGGATGGTGGGCTGAGAACTCAGTAAGGTACCCTGAAAGTCCTTGAAAAAAGATGTCAGAGACACCATTGACTTAAGATCTGTGAGAAGCCGTTTTTAGCTCTTTTTCACGGTGTTTGCATAAGTTACAGATGGCTGAATTTTCTGTCCTCTGCTCCATTTCCTCAATCTGTAGTGAGGTATTGCAATCATCCAGAACCTCACTATTGTTTCCTACAAAATTTGTGAACCCAAACCAAACTTTTAGAAAATGACCAGTATGTTTACTTTAGAAAATTCCCAGTATGTGAAAAACAATAATGGAATGAGCTCTGTGAGTAGTTAGAGGTTGTGGTTGGGTCATAGGTAATACATTATGGAAATGGCCAGTTCTATAAATATACGGGTAAAATTCAGAGGTACTAGAAAGTAAATTAACAAATGATAGATGTCCAACTGTTCAATTGGCCCCAACGTAGCCCCTAAATCTGTGTGAACAAATGTTTATGAGCAGAATTAGCCCATTTGGCTATACAATCTGTGCATGGTGTACTTGCTTTCATGTGCAGTAAATGTGCACAAAACCTTTATATGACAGCATTATGTATACAAACCCATAGACAGTTTGGTGATGCATAGTGTGTCTTGGTTCAGAGGCCAAACTATAGGCTAGTTCTTGAAAAGGTGAGACAAGTGAACTACAAAGCTGTGTTCAAGTTCCACGGTTCTGGTTTTGAAAAGCAAAGTCCCAGAAGGACACTCAGCTTTCTCCTTCTGATACATACTTTACTTACAAACTGGAAATATTTGGAAAAACCCAGACTGAACATGCTGTCTTCTTTACGGGTTTTGTTTTTGTTTTATTGGTCCTTTTAAGAGTAACTAAATAAAACATCATTATATACTTTTATTATCCCTCTGGCATAAGTCCTTTTTTTTCCTTTCTTGCAAAGGCAGGTGGGTTTATCAGGTTTTCCAGCATACTCAAGAAAAAATATTCACAAAGTTTCATAAATCCGAAACAATGTGGGTTTTCATTTCTCCACACTGCCTGCTTCCATCATAGCTGAAAATCAAGACAGAGACAAAAAAGCACACACTTTCAAACTTCAGAAGAATGCCAGCTTGGATTTATGCCTAGCACAAGGGTAAAAGGGTTGAGCATTTTCTAACTAGGATTGTCATTCTCCAGTATCCAGTGCTGCAGTTGACTTGCTTCACATAAAAAGAATGTAATTTATTTTAGTTTGTAGGTACTAGAAAGGGATCCTATCAGGTCATGATTTTCACATTGTGATTCACACAAGTCAGTCCCTTGGCTGAGTGTTCTTGAGGATGATCTTTCTGCAACAGAAAAATCTCAATTATTGCTTTCAGCAGAGGTTAAACAAGCTGCCAACTTCAGCAGCTTGGAGGTAATAAACTGTGCTGAACTGAGCTCAGCTATAAGCACACATCCCACACAGAGCTCTGGCCCTGGATGCATACAAACTGAGCTATATTCTTATGCTCCAGGGACTATTAAGTTAAGAAACATTTCTCTTTGTACAAAAACTTTGTGAGTGATATATGCCAAAATGACACATGGATTGTCACATATTTGGGCTTTAAGATGATCTGTTTGCCAGGGAAAACATCAGTTTCCAGTAGACCGACAGTTGGTGCTCCTTGGGCACCAATGTGTGTAATCCCAGTGCTGCCATGGAATTAGGCTCACAGAAAGGCAGCCCAAAATCAGTGCAAGTTAAATAAACTTTTGGAAAGTTCTGAGGACTCTTAGTTGAACCATAACTAACAGTAACACATTGGAAAAGAAATTATCAGGTAATTATTAGAGAACAATAACATTGTTAGGCTGATTGGGCTATGCACCAAGGGGCTGTCAATCATGAGTGTTATGAAAAGCTGAGCACTTAGAGGTTGTCAATCATACCTGTTTGTAAAATCTGAAGGACTTCTGGAATTGTTATGCAGGAATTTACCAAATGCAGAAATAACAAAAGCATCCAAGTCTCTTGCAGGCTGATATTACAGTTTATGTAGAAGCTCTTGTTAAGTTTTTGCCTTTATTCATCTGAAAATATGACACTGGGAACTTGGAAAGGTTTATTTTTCAGCTTACTCCTTCTTATCACTGATTTTTTTTTTATTAAGGCAGTTTAAGTGTGTCAAATCTGGTAACAAAAAGTAACTCTTGTTACGTTTCTTCACTGTGAAGCAAAAATGTTTGAGCTAGTATCCAAATAGCAGAGAGCTGGTGCTGGAGCCCTTCAGTTTCCTGAGGAGTTTCACACATTACAGCATATCCAAAACACTGCAGCAAATACCAGCTGGAGAATTTAATAGTATTCGGGAAATTATTAACATGGAGGTACTCACCCATAAATGCTATGAGAAATGGTCCCCATGAGACCCCAAAAAACCTCTATGGTACCTTCTGTCTTTATTTTTAAGGGAAGGGTTGAATGTGCATACTCATCTGATTTAAACCAAAAGTTCGTTGTTCAAGGGTTCTGGTTTTTGTTTGCTTGTTTGTTTATTGGGATTGGGTTTCTTTTCTTTATTCAAATCAAAGACCTTTTGTGAGAAAATAGCTTTCTGATGATATATTTCTGCATTTGAAAAACTATACTTTGCCTCACCCCACTGTGTCCTGGATTTGTAAGTCATCACATTTTATAACTGAGGCCAAGTGCAAGCATGTGTCTGCATGCTCAGTGTTTGCAACACTGATTGAAAACCTGTCTGTTACTGAATAAATCATGAGTTTCTACTACTTTGAAAGGTTTCCATCAAGAAATCAGTATAGTTTGGGTTTATCTCAGAACACCTAGTGCTTTCAGCAGGTTTCTTGCTGCTCTGGGCCCAGCACGAATAAATGTGGCATTACGCCCTACCTAGGCATTAATTTTTTCTTTTGTTGAGCTTGACTTCACCAGACATGACATCAGGAGTATGTTCCCTGAGTACTGATACCTTCCATCCTTGCCAGCTGTTATTATTGCAATGATGACCTTGGTGTTGCATTGTATTAGGCACTCTATTAAGCGTGGTAGGACTGAAGGAGGAGAAAGGCATTAAGTCACTGCTCATGGCTTGACTGTCCTAAATAGATGCAGAGAGGAAAGGAAAAGGGGATGACTATCCCAAAGACATCCAGTGACTGATGGTAGACCCAGAGGTAGAAACAACATCTCTGAGACATTCAGAGGAGTTTCTGAGGTGGACGTGGCCCACACCACCTCCTTGGTGGCATGCCCATGGACCACAGCAATGAGCATCATCTTGCCAAAGCAGTAACTGTACTCACACAATGGGTAGTTAATTCAGTGAATTATTAAAGCAAATGTTAATAATTAAACTCAAGTGGTTAATGAGTTTCTAGAGAAAAGATCAAATTATACTCTTCAGATCTGGAGTTAGAATTTTGTCTAATTAGAAGAAATATGTTTTTCCCTTGAGGGGCATTTGCTGAAGTGACAGTTTGGAGACTGTTGTGACAGCATGTGCAGAGATGGTTGCCAGCCAAAGAACAGAGCTTTTTTAGTATCTCTGATAGCATAGTAGTTTCTTTTGGAGGCATAATTATGTTGCATTCTTCGCACAGTTAATTAGGAAAAGAAAAACAAAGAACTTGTATTCCATGTGGTTGATGTTCACACATTTTTATCTTAGTGTGATGGAAGAAGTTGTTGGATCCAGAAAGAAACATGGTGCCTCTCTCTCTTTCACTACTAGCCAAATAGCAAAACTAGTGCTGTGTGGAAGAGCTCTTTAGCCCACATCTGTTATTCAGGAGTCCATCTTCCATTTCTGAGTGAAGTCTCAGATTGTGTAAAAGTATTAAAATGCTTATATAAACTAAAAATCTCCACAAGTTTTGGGGAACTATTTTCCAACCAGCTCTAGTAATAATTATTCTATTCATTAGGTCTTATCATTTGCAAGCAAAACAAGTAAACAGGATTGCTATAGAGCCAGAATTTGTCAAATTTTTCAAGATAAAGCATTTTCTTTGTGCATATGTGAGGCAGTCCTTATGGCACAAGAGCATATGAGAGAATAAACAACCTTTACTAGTCATTAAACAGACATAGCAGAACAGAACTATCTCATATTTCCAGAAGTTAACATTTCCTGTTTCACACCTCTGGTTTAGTCCCTTTATACAAAGGAGAAAACCTTTTAAATACATGCCAATGCCTACAACCTACCTGAGACCAACGCAGCCCATAGAACTGGTTCTAAATGGCTTAACTCCTGTTTCTGTTTTGTGACACCTTGAACTGCCCTGATACAGTGAGAAATTAGGTCTGTACCCTAAGACATCCAAGCCTTGGTATGGAAGCTATTGAGCTGTGATGCCTGATCTCCTCAGATGGTGAGCAGGGTATTTTTAATGTCAGAAGGACTAAGGTTCTCCAGCAATGGCTTGTGCACTCATTAGCCTTAGTTTCTGCATTTTGAAGAGCTCCAAATTCTGCAGGTGGTAAGGTGCAGAAAGATAAGTGCAAACAAAATACCTACTAAGTAACTACTAATAAAATCAGTTAAAGCACACGCTTATACTTAACAAAAGTGCCTTTTATCTGCAATTTTCTAGCTTGTTCCTTCACAGTGAAATTGTTCTGGATTGGGCTTATTAGGACTGATCTCCTTTCAAACATAGATGTCTCTTTTGTGGCAGTGACAGGACTGGGATGGATAGCAGTGGGGAATCTGTGATGCTGCTCTGCAGAGTGAGATGCTGGACTTGTGCTGGCACCCACACAACACAGACCATGCCAGGGCCCAGAGGAAAGTTATGCACAAGAGCTGCTCCTTTATTGACTCTTGTTTTATGAAAGCTTCTGAACCTATGACATTTACTGCAGGGATTTTATGAGGTAATTTTGAAAAAAAAACCCCACAACCCTTCCTGCAATTTTCTGTTGGTTTATTCACACTTGCAGAAGCATTTTCCTCTGCCTAGGGCACAACTTTTCCTGCTGCAGAAGCTAGAGACCTCACCAACTAAATATCATCCCCAAAGTTTTGTAGAGAAACATAACATGGGGCTAGTTGTTTGGCAGGGCTACTTCAGTCTTTTCAGGCAATTCGCATCATCCTCTTTGGAGCTGAGGAAACTCTTCCAGCTTGCAGGAACACACAGTGGAGGTGTTTCCTTGTTAAATGTATTTTCTGCCCGTAACTCTAAGCTATGAGCTGTGAAGTTAAATCATAGCAGCTGTGTCACATTTGTTTTGGAAAGAACCTAGTGTTACCCCAGGATACAGCTGTCACTGGGAAAAGAAAGGTTGGAAGATGATATTTTCAGTCACATAGGAAGATGGTGCTCAGCTCTGAGTTGTGCCCAAACCTCGTTTCAGGTAGGAAGGTCCTTACACATAACAGGGATCTGAGGAAGAGGTTGTGATGAGGGAAATGCCCAAACCCTAGAAGGCTATTGTTATTCTCTTTCCTTTTTTATTTTTCCCTCTGAAATTTTTTTTTGTAAAAGAAATTATTACTGAGTTATTTCTTACTGTCAAATGGATTGAGATCAAAATC
>NW_008681982.1:0-2392 GCF_000695815.1 Acanthisitta chloris
GTCTCGGTGTGCTCCTTTCCCCGCGAACGGCAGAGCAGCATCCGCGAAAACGCAGCGCTGTGGTTTTTTGGAGAGCGTTCCCGAGGGCTGAGGTGTCACCCTGCCCGCCCAGGTGGCCCGAGGCGAGGGACCGCGGGGAAAGGCTCCGCGTTTCTCACCCGGGCCAGCCTTACAGCCCTGCTGGGGTGTTGTGTACAGCAAGAGGTTTAATCCGGAGATGTTCTTTGTCTTGTTCCCGTCGGTGTTAAATCGCCTCTCTGAGGAGGCAAATATATTTCAAGACTGGCTGAAGATGCTGAACTTTTACTAAGTTTAAGCAGTAGTCGCCTGCACACCAGCATTAGGCCCCTTCAGCTTGCCATGGACTTCACTGTCTCTTCCGTGAAGATCTCATCGCAAGGCTTGGTCTGCTTTGTCACCAAACTTTTTCATTGTTGGACGTACAGCACTGAATTTTTTCCTAGCATGGAAAATCATCTGAATTCTGGTTATAAAATGGGTTGTCTATTCTCTGTCCAAGCAGATGAGAGATTCTCATTTTATTCCAGTGCATTTATCATGTGTTGGGGTTGAAAAATGCTTTTTTCCTCCAGCTTATACTGAGTTAGAAATTAATGAAAATGACATTGTATTACAAAAATGCAATCTCTTTTCTGCCTAAAGCAACCTGCGAAAAGAAAATGAAAGATGATTTGACTGTAGGGATATTAAATTACAGTTTAATTAAGGGATTACGATAGGGTGAGAACCAATGTACTTTATCTGAGTACATTGTCTTATTTTCATTAATTGCACAATACCCAATTAAAAGAGAATTTATCTTTAAAAAACTATCAATATCCCCCAAAACAAACTCTAGTATTTATAATGGATACTTTGAGTATCTAATGGAGCTACCATAAAAATATTTCACATTAAAACTGTGTGTAAAAATGCATTCTAGGCTTTTACTCTTTGGTTGTTCCTCTGTTTTAAATTGCAGCTTCTCAAAACTGTCAATTTTACTTTCAGAAAAAGCAGAGTTGTGACAAGGATGTATTATGATTCAAATACTGAACACTAGAATGGAATGAATGTTAACCATGATGAGTGCTTGGTTGGGTAAATTGCAACCGAATTCATTGTGAAATTAAGTTCAATTTCTACATCCGATTATTTGGTGACCACATAGTATGCACCGTATGAACAGCAATACTTCAAGTCAAAAATTCCCATTTGATGTTCTATAGGAATAAACTCAGCACAGGTCTCCTCCCACACACATACCTTTCCTTTTGATGTTTTTTTTGAACTGGTTTTTTAATTTCATTGACTTGTCCCACGATTTTTATTTATCTACTGCCACTTTCTGTCCTGAATGAAAGAAACAAGGTATCATTTGAAATATTGGAACATGTGAGAGAAAACCCAAAGAACCACAGAAGTAACAGATTAGTGTCGTGTGTTTTCTTGGTAGCCTTCATCAAAACTAACCACTTGGCTGTAGGGAGTTTGGATTGGGAGATGCATTCACCTACCTCTCTTTCCGTTTATTATGCAGATATACTGCTAATTAAAAGACCATTTGATTCTTGTGGAAAAGCTCACACATTTTAAGAAACAATACTTCAGTCATCATTATTTTCTAAGACATTATTTTATATGCAAATTAATCTTCATAGATCAGGCCCTTTTAAGGCCTTTTTATTTATGTCCTAATTTATGTGACTAATATGTTATTACAATTCTTATAGTCTACTGAAAAAAAAACCCAAAAATAATTGCTTAGGTGTTTGGAAATTGTTTTTTTGTTCAAGTGCAGGATCATGCAGTTTCTTCAGTTTCATGGACTGTTAAGGTATGTTGTTTTCAAACCCAAGTATCTGCTTCCAATACGGAAGCAACATTTAAAACAACACAATCCTCTCACCTCTCACTTCTCCATCAATCCTTTCTCCAAGTTCTGAATGCTGTTTTGTGCTCTTCGCCCCTTCAGGCTTCCACCTGATGTCAGAAGTAGAAGACAAAAGGTGCTGTGAATGTTGCCTGTTCTTAAAACAACACAGGTGAGAAATTAGGCTCACCTGAACCTCTGGCTTGCCATACTGCCTGCCTTTGTGTGACCTCTTGTGAAATCAGATGGAGTTGGAGCCTTTGGAACATGCAGGATCACCAAAAACTAGAAAAAGGTTTCCATGCAAGTTCAGGCTACCGTAGGTTCATTATTGATATTCCTACCAATTTCTTTTCATCCAGTGAAAGCATATTTTCTCAGATATTATGAACTGAAGCAGTGACTCAGGGACCTTGCAGCTGTCCCATTTCTACAGGTTAGAAAGCTGGTTAGCCAGATATGGTGCTGTTCCATGAGCGAAGGACATACCACGGTTGTCTTTGAGGCCTCTGGGCATGT
>NW_008681982.1:2410-8056 GCF_000695815.1 Acanthisitta chloris
CCACAGGGAGAAAGAGCTGGGGGTACATGACAATGACATTAAAGTTCTTGAAGCCATTTAAGGAATAGCTACCAAGCATGAGAAAACAGATACCTTCCCTCATGAAGCTTAAGGTGATCATCTCTGTCAAGACATCACAGATTCACTGAAAACGCTGCATATCACAGAAGATTTTGTCTTACACCTGTCTTTGATTTGACTACAAAGACAGTTCTTTATGACACTGGCATGGACCAATAAGAAAAGTTTCACTTAATGATTCATACCAGAGAGACTAAAGCCTGTTTCAGCTGGAAATGTCTTCTAGGACTATTCATGTTAGTGTTGTTAACACTATTGTGATTTATTCCTTCCCCTAATCTCCACTTGGACTGATAATGGAGCTTTTTCATACTTTCTCAAGGGAGAGTATTAGCTCCGCTCTATCAGAAAGCTCGCAAACAATGCTCTTCCAGTGAAAGCCTCTGGGAAATTAGAGGATAAAATGAGATAAAAACTTCTCACCACAAAATATAGCATTTCTGACTTTGCTAGAAAAGATCTCTTTGTTATTGAATGTACTATATTATTTTAAGGTAACAGTATTTAGTTCTGTCTTTTAATCTAAACCCAAGGCTTTCAGTTTATTTGTGCTCACATTGCAAAGATGATCTTCCCTTGTGTTGTGCTTCACTTAGCACTGAAGTTAATTACATACCCAAGTTTTGACATACAACTGAGAATTTTAAAAAATATTAAAAGCTTGCATCATGAAGTCATGTTCTCAGAGATAAAGGGCAGCATGCTGGGAAAGAGAGAAGAAATGAAATGGAAGTAAAAAATGTTCAGTTGCTGACTCGCATATATTATAATGAAATATAATATATACGCTCAAGGCAAGTGTAATTCCACACACCTCTGGTGGAAGACCTAATGTCTCCATAAGCCATATACAAATTAAAGTGGGAGAAGGTTCTGAAATCCTGTTCAGATCTTTAATGAGCATACCCTTCACTCTCTCCTTCATGCACCTTTTCCATATCTGGCACTGGTCTGAATATTAAAGGATTGGATCCAATAAACATTTGCAATAAACAGTCTCTTATAACTTGCAGTATATGCATGGCACTGGATTTTTTAAGTGAAAAGGTATTAAACAGAGAGTTTCAATCTGCTTGTAATTCTTAGGTGTTTTGTAGGAAACACATACCTGTATAACACAGTTGATGTTGGCAAGTCATAAATATATCCAATGAGAAGCCATAAAGCAAAAGCTGTCTAAATTTACTCAAAGGAGAGTACGACCCAGATGAAGGCTTGTTGGGTCTGTGTTCAGTTAATCATTAGCACACTGTGTACTTAATTATAGTGAACATATAGAAGTGACAAACTTAATCAAGATAAACTTTGGTTGGGCGAAACTATACGTAATGCAATCCCTGAAGAAGTTAGACTAGAAACAGACCTAGGTAAATCCAGCTGTGTGTGAATACTAGCCAGATGGGAAATCAGACCCCAAAGGAGACACCAATGGAAGGAACAAACAGAATAAAGGAAACGTATCAGTGTATTAGAGTCAAATATATAGCAATCATTGATAAAATTAAATAGTTGGGGGTTTAAATTTACTTTCTTAGTACATGTCAATATGATTTACAGAAGAGAGTTATTATAATCTGAGTTATTGATGAGAAAACAGGTTAAATTACATTCCATAGTGTACACAGTGAAAAAAAAAAAAAAGCAACCTTCTTGATCTCAACTAAATAGGTTCACCAATGAGCTGAGAAAAGAACCCAGCCACAAAGAATTACTGAGAAAAAAAAATAATTTTACCATACAGACTCTGCCAACTAAAGTAGTTATTGGATAATCACAGCATTCCTCAGGGCTGACACATTTGAAACACCTTTTCCTCAGCTGGGTGCAGGAGACCCAAACACAGGGTTCATTATTACACAGTCAGCAGTGATACAGGTACTTAGTGAATGTTCACTCATGACTGTTCTTGGCTCTGCTTCCCCTCTGTAACCTCCAAACACAAAAGAAATAATATCTTTTTCTTCAAGTAGAAAAATGAACTACATGCATTCTTTAAATTACCATTTTATTAATGTTATTCAAACTGTCTAGTGCCTAATAACGTACTGCAGCAGATATCAAAGGCTTGCAGCAAGGGAATCTTACTTGTCCTGCATAACAGATATACTGGGACATAGTTTATCATTCTTACCACAAAGAGATCCACCATCATGAGGACTGAATAAGAGTTCTAACAGCTACAAACTAACCACACCATTTTAGTACATAAGATATTGTAAGGTATATCTCCTTTTTCTGTGGGAGGAACAGACTGTTACAAATAAGAAGCAATAATTCTTAGAGATAACTCTGCACTGGTGAGGCCTCACCTCAAGTCCTGTGTGCTTTTTTTGAGTTCCACAGTATAAAAAAGACATAAAGCTATTACAGAGCATCCAAACGAGGGCAATGAAGATGGTGAAGGATCTAGAGGGGAAGTTGTATGAGGAGCATCTGAAAGTCACTTGCCTTGTGAAGAGGAGTGAGGGGACTATGGGGAGACATCATAGTAGGATTGGCATAAAGCTGTGTCAGGGGAGGTTTAGGTTAGACATTATGAAAAAATCCTTCACCCTGAGGGTTTTTGAGCACTGGAACAGCTCCTCAGGGAAGTGGTCACAGCACCAAGCCTGACAGGGTTCAAGAAGTGGTTGGACAATGCTCTCAGGCGCATGGTGTGATTCTTGGGCCTATCCTGTGCAGGGCCAGGAGTTGGCCTTAGATAATTCTTGTGGGTCCCTTCCAAATTAGGATATTCTATGATTTTATGATATCAATTTGAACCATATGCCTGGGTCTCAGTTTAATATGCATTCTTGGTGTAAATAAAAAATAGCACACAGCAAAGATGAAAGAAAATACTTACAAATTAGCTGGATTTGAGAGTTTGCAAGGAGTAATTTTCCTCTTAACTGAGAAATACTGAAACCTGTCAATATATTCTAGCTATGCAAAAAATTTAGTATAGAAAGTGCAGCATCTATGACTAAATGCTTTTCATTTCCCCCTGATTTCAAATTTAGCAGTGCTGAAGACTGGGAAAAGAGCAAATGCATATGAATTTCTCCTTGCAGGTTGAAAATCCTGATTTAACCATCCTTTGCATCTAACTTTATCCTGACTAGTGTATATCAAATTGCCAAATAGTGTTAGATAGTCTAAATATCAGTGTAGCATTTCTGACTTCCAAAGAGGTACAATGGGGAAGCAGTGCAGAGTCATCTAATACAGCAGCAGCTGCATGGCAACAGGAACAACATTTGCACCTGCAGCAGTGTAAAAATACTGTAGAAAGATTCTGCTGTAGTTCATTTGAGTTTAGACACTTCACTCTAGCCTCTTGTCTGGTTAGTGTAAGTAGATGTTTGGGGTTTTGTGGGGTTTTTTTTGTGATGAGACCTCTGTCTAGATGCATTCCTTTCATAGTCAGAGTCATCCAACATTAGATCCTGAATTTATGTGCTTTATGAGAAATGTAAGGCTGTGTGAGTCTTCCTGCAGAATCCAGCTTAGCACTCTACAGTCACTAGCGAACACCACCTAATTCTATTAGTTTACGGGGGTTCTGATTGAAGAAGGAGGCTGGATTGTCACCAGGACTCTGACACAAACAAGGACTCTTGAGTCTTGATAGTAGTTTCAGTTGCTTTAAGTAATTTGAAAGGTACATACAAAAGTAATTGGTCTCTGAACATCCTCCTCTGGCAAAACTTGATTAAGAGTGTTCAGTCACAGAGAGGACAGCCTGCATCTCTTGTTAGCAGCCTGTATTCTAGCTAGTTTGACTGAATGATTTAATTAATCCAAGGATTTCAGGTGATCATTCACAATATTAGTTCTGATGAGTTGAAAGAATTTTATTTTAAAGAATAAAATGATTATATATGCTGTTTGCATAAAGGGAATGTTATTTTAAGGCTGAGATTCACTGCCATTTATATCGTACATGCTTTATCTAACCACTATAAAATCCCTAAGGCCTTCACTTTGCACAGACAAACCCGGAATATATAACATTCCTTAGCCTGTAATATCATGCACTCCAATTTTAAAACCATTAGAAGCAGAGAAATAATTGAGAAAGCAATGTCAGTAGAAGATTATCTTAAGTTGAAAACTGCACTAAAAAAACCCAACAAAGCCTAGGAAAGTAAGACCTGTTTGTTTGAATATGGGTTAAGAAAAACAATGCATGTATATCAGAGTTCTGAAATGACATTTATCCTGGGAGAATGCAAGATGTCAAAGACTTAGGTGTCACTTGCTAGCCTCTCTGCCTCACCAACTTTGATTTTCATATAAACATATAAGTTTTGTGGGCATCCCTGCCCATGGCAGGGAGTTAGAACTAGATGATCTTTTAGGTCTCTTCCAACCCAAACCATTCTATGATTTTAAATTACACAGAAAATCATCTTAGCCATGGGAAAAAAACCCCAACCATACACAAGTATGGTGGGATAACCTTGTATGACTGCTTCCCCAGCTGCTCTCTCAGTTGTCTTCTGTTGGAGTGGGATCCGGACCTGGAGTAACGATGAGTCTCAGTATGAGTATGGTCGTTGTCCTTTATTCTTAGTGCTTACAAGATATATATAGATATTCACACAGAGTACACGAACACAGCGGATACATGATTGGTTTATTGCCCTTGTCCCAGTGTTCAGGGTAAACTTATGATTGGAGCAAGCAGGTGTCTGTCCACATTCCAGGATGTTTTCAGGAGTTCCAAGGAGCTTGTTGACACCAGACTCAGAGCTGGACAGAGCCAGCTCTGCCAGGCAGAGTTTGCTCCTTATCAGCAGCTCAAGGCTCAGTCACAGCTGCTGTAGGCCTTGCACCACACTACAGGCTGGGTTGTCAGCTCCAAGGAAATCATGCCCCTTTTCGCAGAGCCATTTCTCCACAGTCTTCCTCAACAGAACAGGCTGAGAAAAAATTAAGAGAAAGTTCATCAGTTCAGATAAAGAGAGGGACATTGTTTGCCAGCTACAATAACAGCAAGACAGACCTCACCTGGGGAAAATTAATGCCAATTGAAAATAGAGTAGGATGGTAACAAAGAAAGACCAAACCAAAAATACCTCCCTTCCCCTTCTCAAGCTCCACTTTACTCCTGAATTTTCTATCTCCTTCTCCCCAACTGGTGCAGGGAACTGGGGAATGGGGAACGTGATCAGTTTATAAGACTCCATCTCTGCTGCTCCTTCACAGAATCACAGAATTGTTAGGGTTGGAAGTGACCTCTGGAGATCATTTAGTCCAACCCTCCTGCCAAGGCAGGATCACCTAGAGCATGTGACAGGAACTCATCCAGGTGGGGTTTGAAGATCTCCAGAGAGGGACACTCCACAGCCTCTCTGGGCAGCCTGTTCCAGTGCTCTGCCACCCTCAACGTGAAGAAGTTCTTTCTCATGTTGAGCTGGAACTTGTTTTTCCATTTGTGGCCATTGCTCTTCCTTCCTTCTGAGAGGAGGCCATTGCTTCTCATCCCTTCTCACACTTTTCCACTTCCTCTGCCCCTGCATGGGTCCTTTCCGTGGCCTGGAATCCTTCAGGAATAGATTGCAGTAGTACAAGTCCAAA
>NW_008681982.1:8079-10036 GCF_000695815.1 Acanthisitta chloris
AATCTGCTGCAGTATGGGGTCCTTTTCACAGGGTCACAGGTTCTGCCAGGAACCTCTGGTCCAGTGTGGACTTTTCACAGACTGCAGCTTCCTTCAGGGCATGTCCATCTGCTGCAGCATGGGATCCTCCAGTGACTGCAGTATGAATATTTGTTCTACTATTATCCTCTATGGGTTGCAGAGGATAGACTGCCTCATCATGGCCTGCACCATGGGCGGCGGAGGAATCTATGCTCCAATGTCTCCACTGACCTTGGTGTCTGCAGGGCTGTTGCTCTCACATAGTTTCTTTCACTTCTCTCGCATAGCTGTCTTGCAAGATTTTGCACCCTTCCTCTAATGTGCTTTCCAGAGCCAGCACCTACTCGTCTGATGGGCTCAGCTGTGTCCTGCAGGGACAGGCTGTGTCCTACATGAAGGCAGCCCCATGTCTCTTCTCACAGATGCCACCCCTAAAACCTCCCTGCTAGCAGCACATTGACATGCACACTCACTACAGACAATTTTAATGCTTACATCCCAGTTATAACTTCATCCCAAAACTTGCTCTGTGGTTGAACAATTCAGAAAAGGAGTTATTTGAACTCAACCAGCTTCTTCGTATTTGAGAATTTGTAAGTCTGCTAACTCTGAAAATCAGCTGCTCCAGGGACAGTTCTGGGGCTAAGTGACAGGAACAGATCACTGCAAATAGGACACAGTAAAGAGGGAGAAAGTTGGGTCCAAGATGCAAGGATCTGGAAGCTCTACATGTCATTTGCAACTAGAAGGATAGATCTGCTGTCTCTAGAAGCAGAGAGGTAAATTTCACAGAAGCCTCAAAGCATGTCTTCAGTGTTCACAGTAAGGAGGCTAGTGAGGAGTGGTGTCCCTCAGGGTCGGTGCTGGGGCCGATACTGTTCAACATATTTGTTGTGACATGGACATGAGAGTGAGTGCATCCTCAGCAAGTTCGCTAATGGCACCAGAGGGACCTTGACAGGCTTGAGAAGTGGCCAGTGCAAACCTCATGAAGTTCAACTAAATGAAGTGCAAGGTCCTACATCTGGGCCATGGCAATCCCAGGCACACCTGGGATTGGGAGGGGAATTGAGACCAGCAATGAGAAGGACTTGGGAGTGATTGTGTCGCTGTGAATGTAGAGACGGTCAAGACACAGGATCTGTGACGACAGCAAAACTTTCTAATCCCCCACCATCTCTACAGTGCTTCTTTTATACTTTTTTCACACACCGTGCACAACACCCTGTTAATTACCTATTGGTCAGTGATTTGCTAATGCTTAATTTATTGGTCAACAGTTCCTTATGCATGCCTTTATTAACTATCCCAAACCAGTTTTTTATAGACATCTTCTTCCTTTCTCACAAGATGTTTTTACCTTGTTAGTCTCACGGATACAGGCTTATCTCGTCAAGGTCAATGCTGTTCTCATTTGTGAGGCCTTCAGTCCAGCTGTCATCCTTCACATGTATCTCAAGATTTTTCTCCATTTTGGTATGCTAAAATGTATCATATTGTAAACAATTAAAACCTAATGTTTTCTCCACACAGATAATTTTGTCCTTGCCTGTGACACATTAAGCTACCTAATATGCAGTTCAAACATACATTAGCTTTTGTGTCCAATGAAGTGCACTCCAAACACTCATATGTATCATAAGTAACATATATTGTCTTTCATTCCTAGGGTAAGTGTTGACCATTGCTTTGCCTGTAGAAGATACTTGGTTTTTTCTGCTGTGGGCTGTCCCTTCTCCAATGCAGTCGAGCATGGAGAAGAGAAGACTGTGTGGAAACATCATAGCAACTTTTCAATATCTGAAGGGGCCTACAAGAGAGCAGGAGAGGGACTTTTTGTTAGGAATTGCAGTGATAGGACAAGGGTAACAGGTTCAAACTGAAGGAGGGGAAGGTTAGATTAGCTATCAGAAAAATGTTTTTTCCTGTGAGAGTG
>NW_008681983.1:0-1869 GCF_000695815.1 Acanthisitta chloris
AGAAAAAAAAAAAAAGAGGAAAAAAAATCGGGCTCCCTGTTCTTTCACACACACGTGCACACACACCCACACACGACCACGTATCTATGTTCCATTCTTTCCAGTTCCCCTACCCTAATTCCTTTCTCTCTTCATTAGCCCCCCCCAATATCCAGCTGGACAACATTAAGGCCCTTTAAAAACCACGAGGTTCTGACCCCACAACAGTTTGATCAGGTCCACTCTCTTCCCCTCTTATCCCTGCCTCCCAGTGGCATGGAGATAGCAAGTTTACTTTTTGAAATGTATACACATATTCGCACAGAGCATCCATAAAATGTTCAACATTTTCATGCCCACTGGCTTAAAAAAAAGAGCCAGATAGAAAAGCTTATTATTTTTAATATCCAACTGTTTAACTCGCTCCTTTTCCCTCTCAAGGCATATATTAGAAACCAGCAGGCTCATGTAGGGGCCAGTCAGTCCAGTGTTGCCATAAAGGCAGCATCAGCTAGAAGTCTGGGATGATTGTTTTAATCACAAGGAGCAAACCCACTCGCAAGTTCTGCACATCATCCCTGAAGAGCATCAGACCGTCCGCGGAACAAAACGGCGGATCTGAGTTTGAGAAGGCGCCGTCGTCGCGGTTCCTGACAGAGGATGTGCTAAGGCTGCCTCCAGCCTGCCTTCCACCACCACAGCGCTCCGAGTCGCATACAATCTGTCAACTTCTGGCATGAGGGAGATCTAATGGCTCCTCACTGTGGGCCAGGGTAAACCAACTTCCTTCGGTAGCCCCTAGCAAGTAATATTTTCCACAGAGGTCCATTCATAGGAGCCTGACAAACCTAGTTAATATGTACAAGGATTTTTCATTTGTTGTTTAGTAGCTAGCCCTTTTTAGGGCAGCCATGAAGTAGACATTGAAAAGGCAGCAGATGATTAAAAAGAACAATTCCAAATACTTTCCCTTTCATCTGAGGGTCTCAAACCATGTTAAGTCTCACATTACTCCTCTGCAGGTAATAAATATAATTAGGGCCGATTCCAAAACTTTATTTGTATTGAAAAGTATCTCACTCCGCAGGGGCTCCATTCAAATCAGCAAATCTCTGTGTGGAGTAGGAGGCTACTTAGTAGGAGAATTTGGCCTCAAATAAGGAAATTGAGATGCAGGCAGGCTTAGTAGCTTGCCCAAGTTGACACAGTTAGCCAACTCCAGCAAAAGGATGAGAAACAAAGATCCCACGTGCCTCAGAGTCGACAACAGTCCTTACGCCGCTGAAACGTATGTATATGTATATCTGAGCTGTTTTTTCCCATAGAGATATGATTTCTTACATCTGCTATTTTGTTAAAGCATACTTCATTGCTGTATTCACATTTGTAGGGCCCCTTTTCTTGGTCTTTCATTTTTCCCTTGATGCACCACTGCCCATCCATAAATGCTATTCCTTCCCTGCCAATTCTTGCTTCGATTCCCCTGTTTCCTCATGTTTGGCCTTCAGAGAAGTTTACAGAGTGAAGCTACACAGAAAGAAAATTAAGACCACATTTTATTAAAAAAAAACAAACCTAAAACAAAACAAAAAACTCAACAGTTTTGGTAGAACAGAACTATCATATTTTGCCTGCACATTAGCTCCACTCAGCTCTCTCTCCTTTCTTCAACTCAGCCCTACTCCATGACTGCCCTTCTTCTACCACATCCTTCCCTCATCCATTCACATCTATTTACCCCTTCCTATATCATTTCCTATTTGAGCTTTTTCAGGACAATGTCCACATACCCCCCCCAAGCTGGTATTATGCCTAGCACAATGGGACTCCTGGGTTGCTGGCCCTCAGCTAATATGATTATAAACCAGAGCAATCACCATCAACAGCAGG
>NW_008681983.1:1894-4900 GCF_000695815.1 Acanthisitta chloris
GAGTATGAAAAAGTAGAAAGAACCCGGATAAAAGGGGGGGAAAGAAAAATATGTTTGGGAGAGAAAACAAAGATAACTGAGCAAGAGGGAGAGCTGAAAAAGGGAGAGGAAATGTAGGAAAGGAAGGAAATAGAGATCATTCCCCTAAATGCTTCTGACATGGACCCTTCTTTTTCCTAACCCTATTTTACAACACTCTTACCCCAATACATTTTGTGCTCAGGTACCTACCCCTTCTTCCCTGTTTCCTTCACCTTCCCTTCATCTTATCCTTTCCTTCATCTTATCCTTCATCCTGTAACTACTAAGCTCCCTCTCCTACCTGAGTGGGAGGAAACAGAGCTGGGTCCAAAAAAGGAGGAAAAAAGTTACTGTTGCTATTATGTTAATATTTTATTATTGTATCCTTGTACTGTTCTTACTGGATTATTAACAGTCTGTTATATAGACTTCTGATAAAATTATGTTCTCATAATAAGTTCAACTGCAATTGCAGGAGGAAGAAAAAGCAAGTTAAATGGTTTGAGGGAATCTCTGAAACCCTTCTAAGAATCATGGAATCATAGAAGGTTAAGGGTTTGGAAGGGAATCTTAAAGATCACCTAGTTCCAACCATGTGCAGGGACACCTCCCACTAAGTCAGGTCATTTAATATTAAGTTTTAGACCTGCTTTTTTAGACTTAGCCAGGACATGTCACAAAGGCTGCTAACATATCAGAAGGTGGAAAAACTGAAGAAATGGGGATAAACAACCACTAAGAAGAAAATGTACATAACATGCAACTATCCAGTTTTTAACATATGACATTTTATCCTGTTCTGAGTATTTGACTAGTAATAGGAGGCCCTGATGCCCCTTTCTACTGAGCAGGTTGTAGTTACAGAACCCACTTGCAACCTCTGACATCCACATTCAATTCTCTCAATTCTCTCTTCTCAAACTGAGAATTCAGATATAAATTCAAGTATCTTCAACTGTTGAGAAAAATCATACCTCCCCCCAGCCCTTTCCCACCATTTCAGTGAATCTGCATTTCTCTTGCAGGAGGACTGCCCAGAACAAATAAGTCCTCGTAAAAGAGGACCAGTTGGGATGAACTAAACAAAAAAATACCTCTGATTTTTCAGTCAGATGAGGGGAAACAAATCATAAACTCTTCTATGAATTTTTGTCCTTAACTGTTTTTTTTTCCCTATTGTGGTTCTCCAGTTCAAGAGGTGAACCAAAAAATCAATTATCCACCCAGCTCAAGTTAGAAATACCATAACTCTGGGATATTACACAGACAGAATCCACAGGTCTTTATACAAGCATATTGGCAGAAGGAAAACCTTAAATGAAATGTTAATTTATATTTTTAATCCTCAAATGATAGCACTTCAGCCTAGTGCCTTTGGCAGATAATGCAATACAGTAAGTAAAGGAAGTGCTGAGAAAAAGGAGCTTTTTGGGTTTTGTTGTTTCCACTGTATGTTTTAATAATAGAGACCTACAAAATCCAAGGAAATGTAAGATGTTCCACAGAATGATTTACGGGAAAATTCTCACAGAAAATATGCAAAACTCCAAAGATCCTAAATGGATTTTCTTTTTTTTTTTGAGGCACACAACTGCAGCATTAAGAAGGAATCTGTAGGATTTCTAAGGAAGGCTGTTTTGGAACAGGTTATAGGAGAGCAGAGGGAGAATAGAGTGCGGTTGATGCATTTACTATGAAGAATATCTTGCAAATAATGAGTGCTTACTTCAGAGTATGGAAATGTTTAACTACAATGCAGTTTGGATCATATGCTTAGGAACAGATTTTTCCTTTCAGTGTGCATGCCTAGCTGCCATTTCCATTAATGGGAATTAAGTACATGTGTCAAGAGGAGAAGTTAACTCTTAGAAATATAACTAATCTATGCTTTTTTTAAAGAATGTAAATGCCACATCAGGCATGTTCAGTGTTGGCAAAACTGAATGCTGAATATAGTGTAGCAAAATCTGAGAAGGAGAAGGCGGTCTGGAGGACTGAAATTTCTGTGCTATTTAGAGTTTTTCAATTTACTGAATTTCTTCAAGGAAAAGTAAAACCATCTCATTTGCAAGTGGGAAGGCCTCATTTATCAGCTATTTACTTGCACTTTCAGCAGGGCCCTGCCATCTGTAACCCTCCCTGTTCAAAGAGAACTGATGCTACCCTTAGGAAGAAATCTGAACCTTCATCTAAAATCTGAATTCAAACTAGAAACTTAAGTCCCTAATAATTTTTGAAAAAGAGGTTGGCACTCTTTTTTCCCATCCATTCCACATCAGCCAGGGTGAAGGAACTTCAACATTAATAAAGTTGCAAACTATAATATAAGTAGAGGGGTATTTTAGAAATAAAAATAGCATACGTAAACACATTTAAAATTAAATTACATATATGTTTTCTCAAAAAGTTACTTCTAATTGTGAAAACAAGAAAAATTATTGAGATGACACATTCCTGATTTTGCATCTTGTGTTGGGCCCCCACCCCCCCTTTATTTCGGGTACAGTTTATTTTATTATTTGTCTATCCTGTCAGTTAGTTACAGGGTCTCTTTACTGTTTGTCTTAGTACCCTTGGTCTGCACAGAAACAGCTTGAAAAAAAAAATTAAACAAAACCAGGACAGTATAAAAAAAATAGTCATAAAAATAGAGAGCATATCCATGGATAGGAACTGTGCTTGAAATGATTTAAGAAGCTAACTGGATTTCAAATTTACAGTTTCTCGTTAAGGTTCTGAACATAAAATGTTACTAAAATAGGAACCTGTTGCTCTAAGTCTTTTTTTTTTTTTTAATGTTCTTTTTTCAGCACAGTTATCTTGCACAGAACATACCGTCCTGACTGAAGCCCACAGCCTCACCTGATGCACAGTCACCCTACTCTGCCTCCATCCTGCTTGGGATGATTACTTTCTGAGTGACAGGTCTGTTTACTGTCAGTGCCCATCTGATCTTCAGCCTCTCAGATGACAATGCCAGCAGGA
>NW_008681983.1:4914-17470 GCF_000695815.1 Acanthisitta chloris
AATGACTGTTCTGAACATGTAAATGCCTGCCACAAGACACCCGGCAATGAACCTACCTCATCTCATACAGATAACCAACTCCCATCAAAAGGAAACGACTCCCTTTTCCCCAGTGCATGTGTGGAGGAGTGGTTGGTAGAAATCAAGACCCTTCTTAACAGGCAACCTGAGTTTTATATGCTCAGAACCTTATAAAAGGTTCTAAGTATCCTAAACCCACAACTTTGATCTATTTGTAAAAGTAGATAATAATTGTTGAGCAAGATTCCAAGTGCACTGAAATTGAGATTTTTTTTGCTTAACCCAGTGGGACTTTCTGCATGGCTCTCATAATTCTTTTACCACCACATTCTCTTCACTTCCACAATAGCAATTCTGTCTCTTTTTTTAAATGATCCACTGAACAGGGTTAGAGTCATTACGTTTTGTCTCCGTATTTCTAATCTGACTGCTTTTTCCAGCATAGTCTGCTCTTTCTAAGTTGTGCACCAAGGACACTGTATTTAAAACAACAGATTTGCTTCCAATGATCATCAAGCAATAATGCAATTAAAAGTGCAAGGGTGTTTTGGAATAATCCACAGCACCTAGTCCTATGTGTTTTGCAAAGGCATTCCAACCTTCCCCTTGTGGTGATGAGGTTTGCTGTGGTGTTTGCAATCGAAATTCTCCACACCCACACATACATCCACTGTCTGCTTCTCTTCACCAGAAGTGGTTTTCTTTTAGTGCCTCTACAATAGTTTATGACACTTTTAGCATAGGACTACAGCCACCCTGAGCTAACCAGACTGAACTCTTTGGAGGTGTGCATGACTCAAAGACGTCACTCAGTTCATGGTTGCCACCCATTTTACATACTTTGTTGGGTTACAAAAAGTTCTTTGAAGTAATATTACCATTTGCTATTCATTTTTTACTGGAAGAGCAGTGAAGAAATAGGTCTTTTGTAAGAAATATCCTCTACCTGAACCTTTCTGTAGTTTTGACTGTAATTGCAATTAGACAAAGAACAGAAAAAGGTAACATTCTTACACACTGTAAACTGCTTATCTATTTTATTCCCTTTTAGTCTGTATAATCCTAAGGATAACTGCTATCTAGCAAATGTTTCAAAAAATCTAAATACCAACATGTTAAATTCAGAACAAATTTGGCGATATGTTCCCTTTCTATTGTATCACACACAGAGTTTCTACATTATATATACAGTCTGTGATAAGATTCATACAAATCAGTATTTATTAATGCACTCTGCTGATATTTTACTTGTTACACATGTCACTGGGAAGATCAAACTGTAAATTAAGCAATGATTCTCATGATGCTAAATGCAAGGGAAGGAGTTATAAAACACATTGCTATCCTATACCTTGCAGAGTGAAAGAGCAATCGGTGAGTACGTGGAGTTACGTTCCATTTCTAAAGTTACAAAAGCATACGTAACCCTTAATTTATTTTAACAGTGCTCTGACGCAGTTTTATGAGCGATTTTCCTCTTGCGAGTAAAAGCAAAAATCTGAACTCCTACTTTCAATACACAGTCTTCAATTCAGCCACTATTACAGAGAAATAAATACATAAGTATGGCATAAATCCGACCAATGGCTTGTTGTTATTACTCTTTCTGTGGAGGCTTAACTCTTGCTTCTCATCTCTCATTACAAGGGACAGCTAGAGGCTAGAAACATTGCCAGGGTAGCATGCTGAAGGCTCCTGGGAATGCTTCTGTACCTTGTATGGGGAAAAACAGAAAATACTGCCACAGTAGTCTGAAGCATAAGTATGGGAAAATCAGAATACCTGGGGACACTCTTCAAAAGCCCTAACACAATCCAGGTGCAGGGCTGACTACCTTCTAGTACCAATTAGCTTCTAAGACAGATCTTCAACAACTGCCATTGAGGTATACTCAGAATATAAAAGACTCAGAAAGGAGATAGAAGTCAAAAACAAACCCACAGCAAAAAAAAACCACCAAAAAGCAACCAATCAAACCCACTGAATGGAGACAAATATTCATTAAGATTAAAAGACAAAGAACTTTCTCAGGAACATTCATCAAAGAAAGTTTATGTCATAAATTTTCCTCTGCCTGGAGAAGATCCAGAGCTGAGTGTCTCTTCTCTTGCCATATAACATTGTACTGAATCCAGACTGCACATTTGGTCACCCACTTTTCCCTTTAAATAACACGTTCTATTTCTAATGTGGCTTTTGTTTTGATTTACAAAGTCTAATTTCTTTTTCTCTTTGATGCATTTTCCTTTTGTCATTATTTCAGAGTTTTGCAAAAGTAATTAGTGACACGATGCCAAGGACTGAACCTCACAAGCAACCTAAATATTTTGATGCACTGAGAATACAGTCCATAATTTACAAAGTGCCTGACCCCTGTCTGATAAATTAAATAAAATAAAATAGGCAACTTCTGTATTTAACAGCCTGAGGCACACAGAGAAAAACATCAAAATGCAGAAACAGTGAATGCCACCACATCAGATATCAGAGATAGTATTTTGACACTTTTTCAGGCACTAAAATCACATTAATCCATACCTTTTTAGCATCTGACCCCACACAATCAATCCTGTCAACCATCTCTCCTGGTATTTGCATGTAGCCACTGCCCTTTCTTGAGAGCAATGTGGTTCAAAATCTGGGCAAAGATTTCACAAGTGAGAATGTCACAGGTGAAACTTGTTTTCTAAGGAATTCTGAGCTGAGCTAGCAATAGAGTGGCAGCAGGTGTCTCCAGAAGTGCAAATTGAGTGGAAAATAAAAGGAGAGAGAGACACTTACCTTTGCCTTTTCTTTGTTTCTGTGGTTTTGGGGTGGAGTTTTTTGGGTGGGGTTTTTTTTTTAACTGTCTTTACTTATTTTGCAACTTGCCGTAAGTTTCTCAGAGGGGTCAGATGCAGTCAAAGTTAAAACCTGCTGCATGCAGCCAGGACAGGCCTTTGGCACAAAAGCAACCATACAGAGCTTTGTGCCTACAATCTCTATAGAAGATCACTGTTTTTAGAGTGATTTGTGGGCCATGGCACATAGGACCACTCAAAAAAATTGTGCTACCAGGGATTTGCATTTCATTGCAGAAAAAAATGTACATCGTTTAACAAAAGCAAATTTTCTTATCATAGTTTGAAAAAACACCACAGAATTTAAGGGACACAAACAACAACTTGCTTCAAAGCAAGAGTCAGCTCTCCACTATATTATGTTCTAGATGTTCCAAAGCCAGGTGGGTTCAGACTGGACAAATGTTCTATAATGAGTGGTGGGGAAATTTATTCCTGTCCCTCATCTCCTTCTAGCTGCTTTAACTCTGGCATATACATTACTTCATAAAAGTACATAAATATACATTACATCTGAAACAAAAGTGAATTACAAGTTGCATAAAAGACTGTTTCCTATTTTGTGTGTTTTCATTTGACTGAATGACTTGTTCTTCTGATAACTGAAAATGTAAAAAGAAGTAGCAGATCTTCCTTTTACTTCATAAACTTTTCTTTTTATCATTTATATTTTCTCTAAAAAGTGTCTAACTTTTTCTTAATATAGAAATGAGTCTAATCAAGATTAAACTTTGCACTGCTTCTCTTTGAATTTCATCTGTTTCTGCTACATACATTCTTCAGGTAGTCTAACCCTTAAAGAATTTAGTATTTTGGGAAAGGACTTGCTACTGACATATACCACTCTAGTATTTGCAGCATTATTTCTTATTCCATTTTAAACAACTGGATCTTGTCTTTGGATCATTCCACCTACTTTGATTAAGTATTCCATAATCAAACAGGTCACCTTTCCTTCCACTCCCAAGTGGTCAGACTTAACACTAGCACAGAGCACTGAGCATCATCACATTCATTTTTCTGCCTGATGTGCAATATCTACATTTGTCAAGACAACATTTGTGTAGCCAACCTGCCCATTCTCTTGCATGGAGCTTTCTTCAGCCCTGACTTGGATGATTCCACCTGACACACAAATGTTTTTGTACCACTGGTCATGGTCATTTTCAATTCATTAACATGTATAAATGCAACACCACCTGCAACAATCAGACTTTGGGTATTCCTATTGCAGTTTTCCTACACCAAACATTGAAAACACACTTTTATTTTTGTCTTCTGCCCCTCAGAGGACTATATAATTCTTGAAAGCACTCCTATCCCACAGCCACTTTTCTAATAGCCCCTTGTGAAAGTCTTTTTCAAAACCTTTCTGTAAAGGCAAAGAAAAATCTAATGATTTGATTTTACTATTTGTTGACACACTCAAGGAATTATCTTTATATATCATTTTTCTCTGCAAAAGCTATGCTGATGGATAGCTATGGTACCACAATGCTCATCTATATGTCTCCTAATTTTATTTTTTATTACTATTTCAGCCAATCTATCAAGTAAGGAAAGAAAAGTCATTAGACTAATTCTCAGCATCAATTCTACTGTTCAATTAAAGAGAAGCAGAAAAATTGCTTTCTCCAACCTTATGGGTTAGAAGCCAATATTAAAAGGAAAGACTACATATTAAGTCAGCAGCCCTATTTGAGCTCATCATCAATTTCAAGTAGCACATTTTGATATGTCTAACTTTACCTGCTGCTCTGTTGCTCTTCATTTGATGAGTTTAGCACCTACTTTTCCTTCACTTTTTTCCTCTGAGAGTAGTTAAGCCTTAATATTGCAAAAGAATGGCTACAGGTTAGATTTCCCTCTTAAGTCTTATGCAATAGAATATAAAAAGGTTTCTCAGCAAACCTGTTATCCTTTTTACCTATTAGTCTATGTTACAATACCAAGGAAAAAAAACCCTAAACTATTATTCTGTGTTGCAGTAATGAGGGAAAAATTATTTACAAACATGATGTGGAGAGCCTTTTAGAAACATCTGAATTTACTTCATATAATTTCAACAGACCGACCCATGCCCAAGACATTATGCTTGTTTTGGATGGGTTCTCTTGCATTTCTAGCTAGAAGTAATCATGATGTCCTCCAGTTTTAAG
Organism: Acanthisitta chloris; assembly: GCF_000695815.1. Classification (NCBI taxonomy): domain Eukaryota; kingdom Metazoa; phylum Chordata; class Aves; order Passeriformes; family Acanthisittidae; genus Acanthisitta; species Acanthisitta chloris. Next base: position 9,935 of record NW_008681983.1, read on the forward strand.
TCACACCTATTCCAATACCACACTTCCTTTCCTAATACTATATACTGGGTGGTGCAAACCAAGTCTTCGAACAACTTGGAAACAAGTTTATCCCTTAGATTCAGTAAGTCCTTGGGGGTTGAAAAGCTTTCACCATGCACTGATTTACTGAGGAAGCCTATAAAATCAAAGCCTGTCTTTGTCAAGGTGGTATGAAATGACGGCTCTCCAAAGCTGAGGGAACTACAGCTTCCTGCAACTGGGAATTGGACCAGAGATTTTACAAGATGTAGATTTTGCACCATGTAAGAGTTTTGATAGTCTCTGCACATGGCTGGACTAGGAGAAATACTGTGGCTTTTTAGAAATGATCCAGTGACTTGCATTTCCAAATCTGACTGCAGAGTTTAGTGTGGCTACTGTGCATGGCTTGACTATTTCCACAGGCAGGAGTGAAAGCATGTGGAAGCAGGATAGAAAAGTTTCAGCATTAACCAAAACCTGACAGGTTATTTTTATGTTCTTTTTAAAGCTACATATTTCTTTTAAAGCTTACAAATGTCTCATTGCATTAGAATTTTATCATTGGTAAATATATGCAATCTCTCTGCCACTCTCTGATATCTATACAGGACCTGCAACCTGACCCTAAAATACAAGATAGTCAATGAATAATGCTTGGTATTCTATTTTTAAAGGTTGTTACACACAAGATCTGTGTACCACAATGGTTGTTCATGTGTGAATATTCAGTTATTAACATAATACAGTGAGTCTACTATGTGGGGAGGACTATAGTGAGCAAACCTCATAGAAACAAACTGTTGGACTACTCAGATTTGCATGTTAATGAGCATGAGGAATAACAAGAAGGTGGCTCACCCCCACCTCCAATGGCAGTATGAAAGCAACATACACATTACAAACTGTCCACATCATTTGGACAGTGAATCCCATGCACCTTTGCTGCATTAGCCAGACTATACATAGTCGGTCATTGCATAAACCAGGAGCACCTGTCTAGGATTTTCAGGTGTTCAGCATCAGTCACTGAAGTCAGGTGTTGCTGAGCTGTTTCTGGCTGTCCTAAAATCTCACAGATCCCTGCACAAAGCAACAGGGCAGCAGATTATCACTGAAAGCCATAGTACATTGCCTAATTCTTTACAGTTTGTGTGTCTAGAGAGGTTTTCAGACTTGGACTGTTCACTGAGTCAGCTACAATACAGACTAGGATGCCTGTAAACAACATGTGCAGGTCTCTTGGCATCATTCTAAACTGGAAGCTGACACTGACTATTTCCATTCCCATACCAGTGAATAAAAGTTTCCTCACACTTAACACTGCAGACAGTTCTTACTTCTGGTGATGTAAAATACACCTACAATATTTGTGATCATCTCTTGAAAAGTATGACCATACTCCTTGTACTTATGCCTTTATCCACAGGTAACCATGTAAGTGACATTGCTTTCTCTGTGTTTAAATACACAGAGATGAATGAAGGATTCACAGAAAGTATTAATTTTGGGTACTGTGATCCATTTCAGACATTATAAACAAAAATAAGAACTCCAAACCTAACAAAAAACATGAAAAATAAGCATAAAGTGCCTTTATTAATGTAAAGGATCTATAAAGTCGTCACTAGGTGGGTCCATAGCAATGGATTAGACTTTGAGAGACATTACATGCAAAACATTAATGCTTAAAACAGATGCAATACAGACCAAAATAGAGTTTGGAAATGTGAGAGTGAAATGAGAAAGATTCTTTCCTCCAGCTGCAGAGATATCAGGCCTGGAAACCAAAGGGGCTGCATTTTGCACTGACTGTCCACCCTTGTAGATGCTTTGGTTAGGAAGAGTACAATTCAAATTTCGACAGAAGTTACTCATGTTCTCTGTAAAGCAGGTCCAAATGCTCACATAAAAGTGTATTTATCCTTTCTGTAGGACTAATGTTAAGGATGAAAGAATGTATCCAAAGAGACCTAAATCTCTGCATCTTCAAGCCAAAGGAGCAATGGTCCTAAATCATCTCTGAAAATATTTATTTGGGGCAGGGAGTGGAAAGGAAAGTGTCATTTCTTAAATTGCTTTCCTCTTGAATTGCCACAAAAGGCACGGGTTCCAGGCAGAAAACCCATTATTTTTGGTCTGGTCACATTTATTCAGAATCTAGTCAGACTTCAGCCAAGGAGGAAGCTGCCTCAGTGTGGCCACCATGACAGCAAGGAAGGAATAACAGGTATTTTCTCATTTCTCCTAAGCAGAAGCTCCTATCAGAATACAAAGATGATGGAAAATGTGGGTGGATTATTTGGTTCCAGCTGGCTCCACATCACACAGTAAGGAAATGCCATGATCTTTGACAGGTTCATATTAGCAAAAATCAAGCAAAAGATTATGGGAAAGCTTCCCATTCCATTATCAAATAATTTGGGGGAGGGAGAAGGATGGGAGACTAGCAGTTTTTCTTTCTAAGCTCTCAGGAACTGTCTATTTTTATGACCCTTTTAGTGTTGAAAGCATTGTCTGAAATAAAGACTAATCTCAAAGGATGTGAAAGCAAACCTATCGTTAGACTATTCAGAAAATGTAAAGCAGAAAGAAATGAACCATTTTCATCTGGTGGAGCTGCCACACAACAGCAGGTCTAACTCACTGACTAGCAAGAGATGCCAGGGCCTGGAGGGCACCACCATGGGTCCTGCCCACCTCTAGGACACTCCCCATCCTACCCACAGCTCAGGATACCATTTCAGCCCCTGGGGCTGTCAGCCCTTGTCCCAGTGATGCTGCAGCAGGGCTAGTCTTCAGCTCCCCACAGCCATACAAACCTGGCCCCCATTGGGAATCACCTTGGCCAGGCTGCAAATTCTGGCCTGGCCTCAGCCTGGCCCCATGATGTGCTCCATGCCTGGGGCTGGACCTGCCCTGCCCAGCCAGCCTGAGGGAGCCTCCATAGCTCCCAGGTCCCTGGGAGCTCCCAGCACGGTGGCACCCCAACAATACACCATGACACTTTGTAACCCACCCATAACACAACCTACCCAACAACCTCCAGATACGTAAACCAAATAAAAATCAACATCAGCTTCCTTATGGAGACGAGAGTGGGAACATGCTTCTCATACATGAATACACTGCTCCCAGTTACACACATAAATTGTCTATATAATGTATAGAATTAGGTGCCTTAGACACTACACACCCTGGTCTGTGGCAGTATATAAGTGAGATTATTACATACTGTGGGGACAGTATTTAAATACTATCCCCACTGGTGTTTGAATTCACTGCTGCTGAGAGACTGCTCCTTGCCCTTGGAACCCACAAATTTAACCCTATCCTCTCCCTCTGGACCTTTATCAGGGTGTTGCTTCCAGGAGGAGAAAAGAGATCACCTCATTCCTCTGAATGCTACCAGAAGAGGAAGAAGGGAGGGCAGTTCCTACAGCTCTCCATGCCCCACACACCTAACAGGTCAATGATTAAGAATGACTGATGACATGCAGGGAATGGAGAAGCTGGGGCAGATGCAGAAAACTCACTTTGATGGAAAAGCTGAGTAGCACAATGATGGTCCACTAGCACAGCAAGTACAGTACACAACTGAGAAGACAGCTTTCCAGCTTCCAGACTCTCTTCCATGGCCTCTTCCTTCATTTTACATTAAAATGGCCATGGATGAAATATTAAAACTGTTTCCTTACCTAATTCATTAAGCTAGAAGACAAATCTCTTTTTTGCAGCCAAATTACTCTTTTATTCTTTCTGGCCAGCTTGAATAATTTCATTAGAAAAACTACAGATCTCAGCCAGTCCCAGACTCCCCCAGGTTCTGGTGGTTGGGCCACTCTCCTCAAAAGTGGGAAAGACACGTCTGACCCTCCCTTTGGCAAGAGGAGAGACTAACCCCCACAGAGCAGCACTTCATCTGTGGATCCAGAGAGATCTCTGAGGAAGATAAGTGCTAGGCTGTTCATTTCTACCGAGACAGCGGCACTTCTGAGTGCACTTTATTTTAAGTTAAGGATCTCATGCAATTGGGAAGTTTCAGCACAATCAGGGTAGACAGAAGCTAAGAAGAGGTTCTTGGGATCACAAGATTTCATTTAGGCACTTAGGCTCTGTCACTGTTCACTTTAAACACTTGCAGATCTGAGCCTAAGTGCAGCTCCAATTAAAGGGAACAAGATATTCCCTGTGTAAAGAAAATGGATGTGGTTGGAATAAAACTCCCTGACAGGAAACAGGTTCAAAATACATGTAAACTCCAGAGTCTGAACCTAGTATTTAGCAATCTCTTGGAATTAGTACCTTTGTTTTCTAAAAGTACATGTTTGCTACACCTTTAGCATCTGCTCAAAGCCATTCAAATGTTCAAGGAGTTAATTTTTGTTAAGTATTACTGTCAAACCGCTCTAGGATATATGCAGAACTCATCACATGGTTCTTTCAGTACAGTTAAACAACACACTCAGACAAGACAACATAAGATAGCACTATGGTATGAACTAAGTACTATTGTATCATCAGGGTACTCTCTCGAACATTCTAAAGACACTTCATAATTTCTGAACAATTTTCACTATAGAATTAACCCTTTTTTGATTTCAACATGAATCACCAAATACATATCTTGCAATCTCTAGATAAAGAAAATGCAATTGAGGTAAAGATGAGCTGCCTAACAGTTTGAACAGATAGGAATTCCCCAATTTATAATGCCAGTGCTGGTCCAGCTTCTTTCAGATCTTTAAGGTCTTGTCAACTCTAGCACTAAGTATCACAGCTCTAAAAACCAGTTAGTAGCTATTTTTGTGGGGCTTCTAAGGGAATCATCTAACCATATTTTTTATAATACTTTGAAAATGTAGAGTAGTGCATAAGTGCAGGGAATTACTGAAACAACTGACCAATGGATCTGGAATTTTCCTTTGGTGAAACTGTTGTTTCAACAGCCACAATCGTTGAGAGACTATTTTGTTTGAGTCACTGCTAGTATGTTATTATCTTCTCTAATACATGGCAAGGATTTGTGGAAACCATGACAAAAGTCAGACTGGAGGTGGATCACAGTGGGGCTGTATTCTGCAGCTTCTTCTGGAGTCCTCATCAATCATCTGTTATTAAAAATGTAGAGATGGTGCAAGGGATACTACATACTGGATGACCTGGAAGTGTTGTGAACACTCATTTGAGAAAAAAAAAGCGCAGTGTTTGCTTATACTTAGTTTGCATTCTTTAGGATTTATGGTTCCTCTGAAAAGATGAGGCTAACAGTGTTGGCCACTGTAGCTGATAGGTTGTTTGGTGTGGTATTTGCATTTTGGTCAACAGAGGATTTTGCTTTATATGCACATCAAATATCCAAGATCTTGAGTAATGTTGATAAACCAGAAAAACCGTTTGTTGCAAATCTGATATATTTCATGTCAACAGTGCTGCAAACAAGCCTCTTATCTCCTATGTATGCTATTTGCTTCCAATTAAGCCTAGAAAGAGAAAAGCAAGGAAGAAGGCAAAAAGACCAACAAAAGTCAGAACTTTTCAAGTTCTTCAAAAAAGGTTCTGTTCAAACAGCAGATCAAAGTATAGTCTGGTTCTTATTTTATCTGGAGTTGGCTTATCCATCCACCATAAGGACTTCTTTAATTCCTGTAAAACAACTGTGTGTTCAGGAGAATGTCTATTCTGAAAATGTTTCTATTCATAAAAACGGTCTTGCTGAATTCTAGCTCTCCAGTATGTTTGCAACTCAATGTGAGATTTACTGGCTGACAGATAAAAGATGTCTTTTTCAAGCACCAGTCCTGAACACTCAGTAAGGGATCATAAAATCAATCTGGCTACCTAGTGGCTCATCCAGCAACAATAGGAATAGACAATTTGTTCACTGTCAACACGTGGACAACTCCATTGCCTTCTCTGCCTTCAGTGGGGCCGTACAGCCTTGTGGAGGAGCCACATTCAGACGCCTTCTCCTGACGTAGGAGACAAAGGAAGTTTCATGGCACTGCTCTCGGAAGCTGCCGCTCGTACAGTGTGGAGCAGGGGTCGGCAACCTTCCAACGGGGATGTGCCAGATTGTAATTTTCTTTCCCAAATTAGAGTTTAAGAATGCTGGCAGGAACTTTGCAGGAGCCAACAGACGCTGCCTCTCAAAGAGGCAACATGCTGCCAATCAGCTGATTGGCAGTATCTTGCCTCTGTGTGAGGCAGGGGCTCTGGGCTCCTGGGGAATTAGGATCTTGGTAGGAGCTGATGCCTCTCAGAGATACCTCCTGCACTGGCCTTCTGATGTGCCATTCTATAATAATCTGACCTATTGATGCTACCAGTGGCCAGCTCCTAGCTTCTATCCTAAAAATTTGTCCAGAATTCAAAGCCATATCCTCACTTGGGCACCAGTTCTAGCATGGAGGGAAAGGACCAGATGAAAATAGCATTTAACACTCCTTGAAGTTTGCTAAGTCATGGGAAATAAGATAAAACTTCCTTAGTTGTGCAAGTTTATCTGTAACTCTGTGTTTCTGTCCAGAAGCACATGGGCAATTCCAGTGCTCTAACACACACTTTAGAGAAAAATTCTCTTAAAATAATCACATGCACTTGCTTCAAATTCACACACCTCTTTCACTTTCAGGAGCTGACAAACATTTTCTATTAGTCAGAGAGTAAATACATATAATTGCAACACAGTGGTTAGGGTAGAATAGATAATGGAAAGCAAAGGAACATTTTAAAATTAAAAATACTTGAGAAAACAAAAAGCAATTTTCTGAGCTTTTTGGCAAGACAGTTATCTGAGCTTAACTGAAACAAAAACTACCATCTCTACTTTTTCATTCAAAAACTGTAAAAGGGGACAAGAGTCTTCCCCTGTCTTCCAGATTTTTAGTAACTGTCATGTTTTGAAGGCAGAACAAACTGTGTGTATAACCATGGGCACTGCCTCAGCCGCAGCGAAGGGATGCAAGGGTAGAACCTTGCTTTCCTCAATTCCACACTTTTCAGCCAAACTGAGTAACTGATAGAGTTGACACTGTGTCCTCTTCAGGGTATTTAAGAGCTGCCTACTTCCTCTTCCGTGCAGGCTGTAGTTTGCAATCTTCCTCTAAGAATAGCAGTGGCTCTAACTTCTGTGCCACTGACAGCACTTCACTGGCTTTTGTTCAGTAAATAGTCTTAATTCTGCTGAGCTGGTAGCAGCTGAGATTGTTAGTGATATATTGTCCTAGCATTAAACACACTGTCACCTGGCAGGATGATTGACTGGAGCCTGAATCTTGGCAGAATAGTGTTTTGCAGTTAGTTTGGCATTTCTTTATTAAGTTCAGGTTAGATTCACTTAAGGAATGCGCTGGCCAGCTATGCCATGTTTTCGACTTTATATCCATCATGATGATTAATGGTCTATTTACAAAGATATTCATAATGAAATTCTTACCTTCTTTTCCCAGCCCAACATAAAACACACCTATCATTGTACTCTGTTGAAGCAAGCCAAATTCCATTAGAAATATGGGCATCAGCATAGGATCTTTC
>NW_008681983.1:17572-20011 GCF_000695815.1 Acanthisitta chloris
GTGCACAAGTACTTTCTAAACACAAGTGCTTATTTTTAGGGATTGACATTGTTTAAAAAAAGAAAAAAAGAGACATCATACAAAAAAAGCTCTTCCTTGCAAGTGCTTATTTTTAGGGATTGACATTGTTTAAAAAAAGAAAAAAAGAGACATCATACAAAAAAAGCTCTTCCTTGGTTTTTTTCCCCTCTTTTCTTTGCCTCTATGTTCCTTTAACTCAGTAAGCTATCTAGGAATATATGAAATTTCAGCATCTGCCTCTATGCCTATGCAATTATCAGAACAGAACTATTATAACTGTAGTGCCTAGGAACCTCAGCCACCAGTGGATGGTAGTTACTACATAAACACTGAGAAAATCATAGTTCCTGCCCCAGGCATTTTGCAAGTTATGAAACAAGTGGCAGCAGTTAGACTACGGCGGGATGGAAGCAATGAAATCCATTTGCTCAGGATTATTATGCAGTGGTCTCACAGAGACCTATCAAGCGATTTTAGATATTAAGACAAACTATCTGTCCAGCCACAGTTTCAACAACTTCATATACCTCGTTGCCAGGCTTCCCAGACTACCTTTGTTTTGTGGTTTATTGCTTGGGAATGGCTCAACTGTACCATTTCACCTTCTACAATAATGGACTTCCATCCAGGACTGTCGCTGCTACTTTGAAAGCTGAGAGTACAGACTGAGAGACACAGCTGTGCTATGAAGCAGTTATGAAGTAAAGAAGTTATTAATCCCTACAAGCATATAAATCACCATGCCCAAATGTAGTACAGCTTCCCAGTATATTTTACTCCCCCTATGAAATATGAATTTCTCTTGCTCAACCTCCCTTATGACATCCATAGATTTTTTTTTTCTCTTAAGTATCTGAGGCCACATTCTAAAAAATGCCTTAAAATATAACTGGAAGATCACTCTGTAGCATTCAAAACTGCTTAAAGAAGTAGTGTTTAAGAACATTTTAAAATCCCAGATGAACCTCCCAGTGCCCAAATAACTTAGGCACTGACCCATCATGCTAAAAAATCTGCTCACAACTTCCTCCTCTCCCCATACACAGCTCAGTGCTTTGTGACAATAAACTCTTTCTTCCTGGGTTAAATCTGGTAGCAGCCAAGTCTTCCCTTTAAGTATTTAATTAATCTTATTGCCAAAGTATTCTTCTTGAAACCTTGATAAAGAGCCACTTAGAATTCAGAATTAAAATTTATGGGGAAGAAAGCTCGTCTGGGATTTGTCTCACCTAACACTGCACATCTTCAGCATAGCTGTTAATATCTGAGCGAGAGTCCATTCATAGTTAGCAGAGAGAGGTGAGGTGTCTCAGGACAGAATTAATTTGGCCCATTCTGCATAACTACTAAAGGATTTGGTGAGCTGCATCTCAGATGCATCTGCATCTCTGCTTTGACCAGAAAGAAAGAACAGGTAAGTAATTTTGGCATAACATCTCCTTTGAAGATATCTGAAGTTAGGTGAGATGGATTGCACCACTGTGTCTGGAGGTTAAAACAGGATGTTGATAGTCCATTTTTATTAATTCCTTCCTTTCTGTCATTGACTCTAAACATAACCACCAGCAAATCATTTAACTTCTCAATGTTTCAGTTTATGTATCTATAAAAAAAGATGTGTTATAGTGCTATTACATTCTAGATATGCTGCAGAGTCATACCAAGGCAAAAGTAGCTCTTGCAAGTGTGCTGAGAACCTCAGAGGGAATATACTAAATATGTGCAAACCATATTAAAGAGACTACTAAAGAATGGGGAAAACAACTGACAAGACTTGGAGCAAGGAATAAAAGAGATTAAATTCCACTCGCTGCACATAAATGTTGTGAATAGTCTATCTTACAAATGTTTAGCATGTTACACATGCTCAAGAGAGCTAATATTTCAAGGTGAATTTTCTCCACACCATGAGGAGAAGCAAAGAACTTGGTTAAATTGTCATCTAGAGTTACAGAGCGTAGGCAAGTCAGGGGAGTTTATTGTGCCACTAAGCCTTGCAACACTGTAAATGAAGCTCTTGTTGCAGGGTGCTAATCTTCTCAGAATTCTTATTAAAAATGGATGATTGCGTGTACTTCCGAACAGCCAGGGCATCAGTTTGTGATTTATTAAGCCCATGAGCATTGCTCCTGGTGCCTTTTTGTGAGTTTTTTTCATAAAAAGGAAAAGGAAAAAAATGGAGGGTTAAGATGGCCATTTGCATGGAATTCCTTCCCCCACCCTTTCCCAGCTAAGCAAGACACATGTTTAAGTTGTCAGTCAGGACAACACAGTAAATTTTGTTTCTGGATTTGGCACTCTCCCAGTCTGTGTCTGGAAGCAAATGGTTAATGCTCCACACACAGCCAGAGGTGCTGTAAAGGAGGGAGGAATTGAGCACCCGAGGTGATTATAGCTGAAAACATGACTCTAATGTAG
>NW_008681983.1:20061-103045 GCF_000695815.1 Acanthisitta chloris
CATATTTAAAGATTATTATCTACAAAGTTATCATTATAATCATGTTTATAATGAATGCATGTTTTACCAATTTGAAATAACTAAGTATTCTAATCTTAGCAAGCTTAAAGAAAGTCTGTTAATGAGATAAGAATATTTTCCTTTCTGCATATATATTAACTGCTCTTTTTTTTTTTTTTTGCAGTTCAGAAAGGATGCTTGCAAATGGATTACTCTGGGATGCATTCTTGCCAATTCACCAGTATGAGTGCAGGTAGTATCAGGAGAGAACACTGCTGGGAAAGACCTAGATAACTGTAGGTTTTAAATTGTGCCAGCTACAAATTCAAATTGATATGCCATTTCCCTTCCACTCATTGTGCCTTTCCTTCAGTTCAGTGGCCTTTCCATTCAGTTAGATGATGTCTTCACGCCCATAGTTCATTAATGGTTGAGCCAAATCCCACTCCTGAATATCTATGAAGTATTTTCAACTCAAGGCTGTGGGGTACATAACATCCTTATTTAGTGGGAATGGATGATGATCTTACAGGAGTTTCCACAGTGATATTTATTTTTCATTCTTTCCAGTCAGGGTACAACCTATTTCAAGTGAAACCTGGACTATAAATACCAACATCAGAGTCACTTAGGAACCCATGCCCATACTGCATTAGGTACTAACTTCCACCAAAACCAATGAAAGTTAGGAATTTAGATCATAGAATCACAGAATGCTTTGGGTTGGGAGGGACCTTAAAGATCATCTCATTCCAGCCCATCTGCTGGACCATCCACTAGACCAGGCTGTTCAACACCCTGTCCAACCTGGCCTTGAACACTTCTAGGAATGGGACATCACCACTTCACTGGGCAGCCTGTGCCAGTGCCTCACCACCTCCACAGTAAAGAATTTATTCCTAATATCTAATCCAAATTGACACTCTTCCAGTTTAAAGCCATTCCCCCGTTCTATCACTCCATGCCTTTGTAAAAAGTTCCTCTCCAAGTTTCATGTAGGCCTCCTTGGCACTGGAAGGTGCTATAAGGTCTCCCTGGAGCCTTCTCTTCTCCAGGTTGAGCAGCTTCAACTCTCTCAGCCTATCTTCATTGGAGGGGTGCTTCAGCCCTCTGATCATCTTTGTGGTCCTCCTCTGGACTTGTTCCAGCAGTTCCATGTCCTTCTAATTTTGGAGGCCTCAAAGATAGACACAATCCTAAATCTCTTTAAGGACTGGGAATTTAGTCTAATGTAATGAATTCTAAAGGTATTTTACTTTGAAACCAACTGGCAAATACAGTCACCAGAGAATATTCCTGCTCACTTTACAAACAAAAGCCTCACATATTCCACATTTTACATAGGTTTGGTGAATCACTGATGGCACATTTATTGTGAACAGCTTGATACGTGGCACACACTTTCCCCATGTGCAAACCTTGCAGTTGTGGTCAATATATGGATACAAATTCAACATATTTGGTTTGTAAAGGTGAAAGGCTGGCAACAGTATTTTCCTGGATGTGTTCAGGACCCCTTCATGTGCTTCCATGACAGATCATAGCAGTGAATGGAATTCTTCTCCTTCAGGTCATGTTAACAGAAGGCACCAGCTCTTCCCGTTTCAGACCAAAAGGAGAGCATTGTGATACAGAGATCACCCTTTAGGTTACTATCTGCCCAATTAGATGGACCATGATGGATTTTCTGTTGTGCAATTTGAAGAATTCAATTATAGGATTGTGTAGAATTTCAAAACATTCAAAAACTACCCGAAAACAGTTTTGCCCAGTTTTGCAAGGTACATACAACTTAAAATGCCATCATTTTGCTACATGGCAAAACACTGATTACCAGTAATAGATTGAGCCTTCAGGAAAATAACGAGTTACAGTGCTGCCATTGTTGAGAGACAAGTTCCCCTGATAATCATAATCAGCGCTTGATGTTCCAATTAACACTACTAAACATCATTTCTTCAGAATTATGTAAACTGAAACAGTACTTTTACTTTTCCTAGTCACACTGCTGTTCATTTCTGTATTTTAGCCCAAAGCAGGAATCTGGACTAAACTTGTATTTGTCAAAATACCAGGAATTAAGCTCTGACTGCAGGTTACACATTGCACATGTAATCACATGTGTGTGTGCCAGAGAAATGGAAAAGCAACGGGAAGTCATTTCTAGTGTCACAGCCATTCTGCCTCTCCTTGTGTCTTCCCTCCCTTATTTTATGAGCTCCTGGAACGGGCAGGTCTCCTCAAAAACCAGTGCTGCTATGTAGTCCAGAAATACCAGGAAACAAACCAAAAGCCCTGGGGTCTAATAAACAACATGCAGTCTCTGTGGACTTTTATCCACTTAGAATGATTATTTTAACAGCATTCAAAAGGCTAGTGGATATACTGATACGATCTACAGTAGCACGGATTGTGCCTTTGCCTCCACAGTGAGCATATGGAGAAGCAGTACCCTTCAGTAAGGTCTGTGGAGACAAAGAGAAGACATGCAGTAGACACGTCTCAGGCTCCCAGCCAATCCTTCCTCCAACTTGCTAGGGAAGTCAGCTACTCTGTGCTTTCCTTCCGTTCACAGTTAGAAACTTCTCCTATCGTCTAGTTCTTACACAGCATAAAATAGTTGCTAACATGAAGAGCAGGATAATATCAGTGTCCTGCAGTCTCAGCCCAAATACACTGTAGTGGCTGTTAATTGGTAGCTTGTCATCTCAGCCCTTTTTCCTAAATAGTGATGCTCACCTTCAAATACCCTTAAAATTGTCTTTGAAAATGAGTTCACATTGCTGCCATTGTTAGTTCAGAAGATCTATTCAATTTCAGGCTTTTCATGTTTATTAATTAAAAGGTGACCGAAAATGACATTATCAAAGGCTGCATTAAATTGCTGTCTTTGTTTTATGATGGTTAGAGGTCCCCAAATAGAATTGAAAAGGCCACATGTGTTACAATATTATTATTTTTTAAGCAGACACCACTTTGTCATCATATCCTAGATTCAAAGCTAGAGGCCACAGTCAAACACACAAAAGAATAGCTGGCTTTTTTCTCTTTCAAATTATTGATATGTAAGAGAGAGGACGGACTAATTGTTTAATCACTGGCCCATTGCTTTAAATCTAATTCTCAGCACACACAGAGAAAACACAAATGGATGGAAAGGGCACTGAGGCATTTGAGCTGATTGATGGCAGGTCAGCGGCCAATGCACAATAGTTTAGATATAAAATGTAACAAATTAAGAGCATCACATTCCAAAAGCATTATATAAAGCTGATCTCAACCAGAGAGATGGCTAATATTATAAAAAGGTGGAAATACTAGCTAGTGTGCAATATTATGTAATGGATTGCATTGGGAAAGGAAAGAGAGAAAATTGAGAGTGGGATATATTTTTGCTATTCTTTAGAGCACTCACTTTAAAGCAATATTTGCTTGTTTTAATAAATGCTATGATCCAGAAGTTGACCCTTTTAATTAAAACATAATGACAGTGTTACCCAGGAGAAGCAGTTCCAATGGCCTCAATGGGTGCAGGCAAGACATCCTGATTTCAAGCTGAATTCATGTACATCGTAACAGCACAGACTAAGTTCATCTACACAGCAGGTAACTCTTTCCATAGCTAATATTTTGTACCTACTTGACATGCACAGCACTCTCCTCATCTGACTGATCCACTTGGTCTCAATGAAAAGGCAGGAAGAAAATCTTAGTGGTTCTTACACTCTCAGAGGTTTCCCAACCACTTCATGTAATTCTTTCTGCAAAGCTTTAACATTCCTTTCCCTATTCCTGTGATATGCATTAGATTTTTAATGTAAACATTTCATGTTTGCAGATCACAGGAGACCATGCCGCTGAACAGATTATAAAACATTGTAAAGTTCAGAGCAACATGGAGCAGACTAGTAGCCAGCACTCCTGGAGGTTTATGAGGACAAGAAGTTCCCAGCTTTCTGATCTCCCTCTCTGGATTTCTATGTCAGAGAAGCATGAAAGAGCAATTAAAAAGCTTTTAAAATGTACTATTAGGCTCTGGATTGAATAGGTACTAGAGGAGAAAGTCACTGTCAACAGCTGGAGAGTTAGCAACTGACAGAACATCCAACAGAACTCTGAAAAACCTCTGGAAGTGCAACTGGAATCAGGAGCTGCTCAAGCTAACTGTGGGAATTTGGGGGATAAATTTTTACATCTTTTTTTATGATGTAAGGTGTTACTGCTGAGGGCTACAGTCCCAGCTACTTTTTATATCCACATGAAACTCTGTGGGCTGCCAGGACTCAAGCACTGTTTCAATACTGAGATCTGAGAACTCATGGTGTAAGGGAGCTGCAGGCTTTCATGCACGTATGAAATGTGAGTTAAGAAGTTCCTTCACATTGAAGTTCTTGTGAATCTGTTCATGTTGATAGAACCAATTTGGCTACTTACCAAAACTGTATCAGAATCTGCCCTTTGATTGCCAGGCTGAAAAGATCAGGCAGCTCACTGACTGATCAAGTGATTTGTTATGACCTAACTGTATATTTAGATGTAAATGTTGCCTTTGGATTTGCCTGTAAGGGCACAAGTTGACCCCTTTCCTTTTTTTTCCAGCTGAAATGAAATTATGCCTAAGTAACACATCAAAAGAGGTAGGAATTTGCATTTGGCACCATTTAAGGATTAGTATTATCTATTGATATTACATTAATTAGATATTCCCCCTGTTCAAATGATTCAAATCTTTTTCCTTTTTTTTTTCAGGACAGAGAAAAAGAAATATGACTTGTACTGGAAATTAAGATGTGACCCAGCATTCAGCTGCAGCTTTTGCTTTTTTCTTGACACTACCTAGCACAAATGACAGGACTGGGAGAAAGCCTGGCTAAGAATACTCCTAGATCAGGGAAATGTACCAAAGCAATACATCACTCTTCAGTTACTAATTCTGAGTAGTGATTTCAATAGCACTGTTGCTTGTTTCCAACATTCAGCAAATTATATTCAGGATTGGGACTGACAATCCTGATTTTGTCCAAGGAACTAAATGGGCCAAGGAATGAATCATATTGAGAGCTACCTATTTGACTATAGTAGAAATCCATCATAAAACCAGGGCATTTCTGTAATACAATGTGGCTGAACTCTGCTCCTCTATGAATGGACAGAAAATTTCAGTCCCTAGAGCCCAATTCATTAGACTGCACAAGCATTAACATTATTTCTTTGAAACAGAGGAAGAATGGGATTATTTCATAAGTATTATCAGCTCCATATACATGTACAATATAATAGAACATACTACATTCATATATTTTAGTTGGATATTAACAGGGAACATTTAAAATTAAAATTACATTACCCTTACCTAAAAAGTTCTGGCTTAACAAGTGAAGGCTGTTTGCATGATGCCTGGAAGTTCAATAGCCTTGGAAAATTAGCACAGATCACTAATATGTTATCTTCTGTGATGGCTAACCGATTCACTATCTGTTTATAAAATAATGCTTTTCTTAAGAGCACCAGGTCCAGGCTATAAGTTGCAGCTTTACTCCCTAGACACACTGTTTTTCTTTTCAGCTGAAATTGCAGAGAAAGTAAATACTGTCAAATCAGACTGTTCCAAGCAGCCATCATGACAACTTGATCTCAGTATGTCAACATACCAAGTGTTTCTCCTAGATACCTCGATGGGCCAGATTCAATGACCCCAGAGCCATAGTAACTTCCAGTGCTACAATCAGCTCTTCCTGCTGCCTAGATAAGAACAGCCAAAAAAAAAAAAAAGAGATGTTCCTTGGGGAAAATAAGGAAGACTAAAAGAACCAGGGGAAGAGGAAGAAGACTGGACATGCAAAGGGGGATGCTGGAAGGAGGCAAAATGGAAATGCCGAAGAAAAAAAGGCTAAAGGAAGCCACGGGATCTGTTGATGGCAAGGGAGGACAGGACAAGAATCTGAGCTGCAAGTGACTGAGTTTATGCCCAAAGCCCTCAAATTTTCAGACAATCTCCTCTTTTATCCAGCCTCATAAATACATGAAGCTTGCTCTGCCATTCAGCTGCCTGAGTGACAGAGGACTGATTCTTCCTGAAGAGATCCCCTGCACTAGCTCGAGAGGCACTGAGGCCACCCAGTATCTTCTGCTGCAGGCCCAACCCTCTTAGCAGTTTCCTTTCATACCAGCAGCTTTGCTTGCTCTTTTTTTTTGTCACACTGTTAGATTCCTGCAGAGGCTCTGTAGCAATGTGCCAGTCACTATGGGCCATAGGGGGTATGGAGGAAAGAGGGGAACACACCAGAAAGGAGTCAGGTAAACCTACTACCTTTTTTCCAGATGTGCATTCAGAGATACAACACTAGGCAGCTGCATTCATTCCTAGTCAAGAAAGCCCCTAGCAGCCAACTCTTGCCAGTAACAGCTACTGCAATAAATTTTTTGAAGTGCTACAGATATGGAAAAGCCTGAATGATCAGAAGGCATTTTTTGTTTTTTGTTTGTTAGATCCAAGGAGACAAGCTGCTATTTTATCGCTCTGTGTAGATGCTACTACTTTGATGGACAAAATGTCCAGAACAATTGGACCACAAAGTGACATAAATCCCAACAGAACAAAAATATATCCATTACCTATGGTATGTCCAAAATCAATCTCTGTGAGGGATGATTATGGTATTGACCTGAGATCTGTCAGTACATTTTCCTCTGAGAAGTCCCTAGTGCTTGTAGACAGAGCCCCTGTGGGTGTTCTCTCTCATGTACACCAATATGAACTGAAAACTAAAAACTTGCCTTGTGAATGTGCTTTTTCTAGCCAGATTATAACAATTAATGGCTACTGAACTATCAGCTTGATACAAGTTGTGCTAAAACATAAAGGAAATGAATATATATGGCACAATGAATTGATGTCACCAAGTCCTCAGCAACTGAGATGCTAAGCAAGTCACTCCACAACATAAACCTTCTCACCTCAGTCTTGGTCTGCCTGGACAAACTTCAGTCAATAGCTGAACAAATTTGGTAATTAGGATGGCAGCAGAAAGGAAACAAAAGCTGAACAGGGTGTAATCAGCAACAGGAAGCCCTTGGTGCCTAATGCATTGTCTTTTCCGTTTGTTACAAAGACTCTCCTGTTCATTTGGAATTAATATAAGCAGGTTTTTTTCAGATTGTCATTTGGTCTCTGGGGAAGATACATCCAGTTTGAGTGCAGTAATTGCAAGTGTAGAATTACCTTCAAAGATCACATCATCACCCAAACCCATATAACCCATCCAAAGCCAAAGAATTAATTCACATACAACAGCAGCATTTTGCTGGAGGGAAGAAAACCCTATAGAACACAAACCTTGTCATGTAGCCCTGTGTGATGCAGATGGAAGAATGACCCTCCTTATTCTCCTGGACACTAACCAAAATAAAGTCAAGAATTTTAGTGCACTGCAAACTAATAGGATTAAAAGCAGGTACATGAAATTTGAGACTGTCTCCCGACACTTAAGGCTGTCTTGGCAGTCTGTTCATCAGACAGGAGTGAAATCATAATATCAGAAGCAATATAACAAGCTAAACACCATAGCCCAGGGCCTTCATGCTATCAGACTATCTCTATCATCCTGTTGTTTTCTCATACACCCAGGAAAACTGTGATCAGCTGAACAGTCCATAACAAAGTACTCAAAAGAAATACATGCACTGCTTCAGTCTTTAACGAGTCAGAAACCCAGCTCTCCTTGAACATAAAAGGGAAATTCAAAGTGAGTTACTCTGCTTGCAACACGCATTACTGCTGGGGTGGCTGGTACCTCGCCCTCAAGAACCATACAAAATCCATCTCTGGCCAGGATCCTCAGCACTTATATCACAGAGCTGGAGAGTCAAAGAGAGGAGAAGCTCACAAGCAGGAGATGGCAAAGTTCTGCCAGGAATCCCTGTGCTCTATCCCATGTCAGAATAGGGCTGAGCATGTGTTACAATCCCAAAGACACCTGGTAATGCCAGATTTAGATTGCTTTCAGACCTTGTGATAGTGTGCACTTGTGGCTGATCCCATGACACAGTTCAGGCTTGAAAGCCACACTTCCATTTTTCAAGAATCAATAGATATCCAACCTTGTGCTCTGGAGAAGTATAGCACTTGGGGGACACCAAGTTCTTCTGTATTTGCATTTTTATAACACTTCAAGTCTGTCACAAAAGTTTGTTAAATTAAAACACTTGTCATAGAGACTAGAACTGTTCATAATCAGCATAAGGACGTAGAACTGTCTTTAACTCTCAGATACAAAGAATTTTTACCTAACATTCTGCAGCCACTCCAAGTTTTAGCATCGTAACAGCTCAGAGGATGGGACATGGATTGCACATTGCAGTGTCTGATGTATTAAAAAGGGTTTTTTTCAGTCATTTTACAGTACATCTGCAGGAGACTACTTTCAAGCTGGGACTATCAGTACATCAAATTGGAATAAATACATATTTTGCATGCTTATAAACACACATACACAGAGTCCAAATATACACACTGTGTACTTCTCTGTAAGAGTTCAGAGAATTTTTCAAGCATCAGTTGATTAACCAAAGAAAATTGCAGAAATGGACACAAATGTTCCCATATTCACTCTATAGTGGAGTAAAGTGAGGTAAAACCCCAACAGTGGGTGAATCCCTGGCTGTCAGGAGTCCTGAGTGCCAGTCCTCAGCCAAGAGCTCAGCCTGCCTCTGCTGCAGGGCTTGCTTCTGCCCCAGCACTCTCATTGAAGATCCTACAAAGCACTTATATTTAATCATGTAAGTACTCTGGACCTCACAAGTTCAAGCCTCAATGAAATATTTAAGAGACATGCATACAAAAACAAAGGTAACTGACATCAGGAACAGCCAAGTGAGTCTAGCAAATTACTTTAAAAGAAAGGAAATCTATCTGCATAATGATGTAGAAGAGAAAACTAAAAACATTTCCTAGGAGAGAATAATTCAATCAAATGTCTTATATTTGAATCTGATAGACACCATATAGCAAAACCCTGAAATTCTATACAATGAACATCACTGCAGTGGATGTGTGGACAGCTGAAACAATTGCATGAAAACTCAGGTTGCACTAGGAAGTGCTGAAGTAACTTAGCTAGAGCAGCATAAAGATCTCCTGTTTACCAAGTCCCATATAGATCTCATCAAGCTACTGTTAATTTCAAGAGTGTTTTATCACAGCTGGGAAAAATTCATACTGTGGAAACCTTGGCTTGACGAAAATAGTGGGTTTTGAAGTATGCTAATTATTTTATAAGTATACAATGACTGAAAATACTTTAAAGGTAAACAGAAACGAGTAAATTGAAGCTGTGTCTTCAGATTGAGATGGAAGACCTTTCAGTAGAAGCATGCAAATATTTTCAGCACAGCTTTTGGTAGATCAATACATTCTGTTTCCTCCCCAGTTCCCCCACCCCCAAGTTGCATCAAAATGTAATGAGACCAAAAAAAAAAACGCAAAGAAAAGGAAAAATAGTTATGGAAACACTTAGCGAACATTTAGTAGCCCCAAAAAATCCTGAAGTTGTCATTATTGCTGTTTATATTACATTAGAACTCACAATACAGTGCACAATATACAAAAACAGAGATGTAAATGTCTGTCCTAAAAATAATGTACTTTCTGAAGACAATATTTCCTTGCTGGGTTGGGTTTCCAGTCAACACCTATGGCTTTTTCACCAGTCAGCTGTGCAGCCAAACAAGTGAGCTCTCTAATGGCACACAGCCCTGGGTTTATGGCATGGTTGTTTCTGTCATGGAAATATATTAACTCAGGTACACAATGGCAGTTACAAAAAATTTCTGGTTTCATTTCCTTGTTTCTTCCATACTGTTGCTAGAGAAGGAAGCTCCCAAAGTCCCTATGTTTCTATAGACCCTAAACAGGAATAGAAATAAACTCATTTAAAAGCAAATTCAGACATTGAATATGGATTGCCTTCCAAACTGAGTCTTGCTGGTCATTCCCAGCAGCCTCTCACTCCCACCCCGAATGCATGGGTAGAACCATGAATGACAGAACAATCTGTCTTCACAAGCTGAGGTACTCCTCACACAGACTGCCCTCTCCTTGGCCTTGCATAATCTTGGTCAGTTTGAGAGGGAGAGAGAGAAAGAAAGTTATCACAGAGTAGATAATTTCATCCCTTTGTTCATTTTGCCTTTTCCAGGCCAGTTACCAATATCATCTGCATCATCTGAAACAAGTACAGTTCAATATGCTGGAAAGTAAAATATAACCCAAGAAAGGTCCAAACAGAAACTCACTCAGAAATTCTGTCAAACGTGACTATAGGCATTGCTGTGCAACTACAATGCACAGAACAGAATCCTGATGGACCAGTCATAATGTATATAAACACTGATAGATCAGATCCACCCAAAGTCTGTACATTTGCTGGAAGACAGATGTATCTGCTGACGCTTAAACTCACAGAAAGCAACAGAGATCACAAATCACAGAATCCTCCATCCATCCACTACTGCAGTTCTGTCTTGGTTTTGGCTAGGATAGAGTTAATTTTCTTCCTAGTAGCTGGTACAGTGCTGTGTTGTGGGTTAGGATGACAATCATGTTGATAACACTGATGTTTCAGTTGTTGCTCAGCAGTGCTTACCCTAAGTCAAGGACCTGTCAGCTTCTCATGCTGCCCTGCCAGCAAGTGGGCTGGGGGTGCACAAAAAGTTGGAAGAGGACACAGCCAGGACATCTGACCTCAACTGCTCAAAGAGATATTCCATACCAAAGGGCATCAAGCTCAGCATATAAAGCTGGGGGAAAGTTGATTCTCTCCCCCATCCCACTAGAGAGGGAAAGTGTGGTGCTTAGTTGCCAGCTGGGGTTAAACCACGACAAATTCCCTACTCACTCCTCAGCAGCACCTGAAGGAAACTGCAACCAGAGTGACTGCTCAGACACGATGATCTTCGACATCCAAACAACAGCCAACATAAAATTTAATTCAAGCTTCACTACAGGGCATGTTTTCAGTATTTTCTTGGGGGGGAGATGATGCTTGGGGATTTAACTGCAAAACTCCCATTATTAATAGAAGTGGCACAGCTAAATCCCCACATACTATAGTGAAAATATCGCCTTACATTTCTCTCTGGTACCACTCCTGATCTGTGCTGACAGCACTCTCATCATGAATAACATTATGTCAGGCTGCCCAATGATTCCTGAAACTGTCAACAATGCTTAAAGTCAAGTTCTCCAAACTTTTTAAAAGTTAATCATCTTCACTCTGGAAGCATAAAAGTTGAATGCAATAGAAAATGTGCAGATTCACAGCAAGTTTTATTGACTTGCTGGCCAAAGACTTCATCTAGCTGCTGAAACATTTACATACTACAAAGCACTATCTATAGAAAGACTGTCCTTAAAGGCCAGAATTGTATATTCTGATGTCAGAAAGAGTGGAGAGAATATGGAGAATAACGCATAGTGTACTTGATTTTTTCACAAAATTATCAAAGCCTTCAGTCAATCCAATGTATGCAATCAGCCTAGTTTGGGGAATTTTACTGTAACACCATAGACAAGCACACCTGAGAAGGAAAAATCATGATAAGTCTTAATTTCCTTGTGTTTTTCTGTTTCAATCTGACTTACAATGTCATTCCTTAAAGCGTGGAAAACCATCAATCCCTCCACTTATTTATTTATTTTTAATTACTGCTCATCAATGTGATGAAAAGCTCCAGACTGAAAGCCTGAAGAAAGTGTAATCAATGTGTGCAGGTCCACAGGAGGCACTAGGAAAGAAAATACCACCAAACGATCTTCTCAAAGGAAGCCAATCAACTTGACATTTTTAAACTGCTCAATTACAAATAAACACATATATAAAATGTTTCAAATTGAGTGCCTGATAAATGTTGTATATATTTAAAACACCTATGTTTTACATTCTTTCTTCCTTACTTTGGCACTTCCCTTTTGTTGTTTAAAAGGGTGTTTTCAGCAATCATGACATTAACTTGTACTCCAATCTGCAATCTGTTGACCTACACGTAGACAAGCACACAGCTAAATATTAGCAGGACCAGGAGGAGAATAAAATCTCTCCAAAACGTGTGCAGCAAACAAACAACAATTAACAGGGAAACTATATTTTTCTCCTGCTCACTCAGTTATTCATTGCACATGAATTACAGCAGGTGCAGCATTCCAAGACAGAAAGACAAAGCAGATTTGTGACTAGAGGATGGCTCTGTAAACTTGCTCAAGGAGAATCACTGTGGGAGGACATTTAACAGAGTTCCATGAAGTATCTACTGCAAAACACCTCAAGCGACTGCTACTTTTCTGTTACCAAATTTGTTGCTTGTTTTCTTTTTTTCTAAGTTCATAATACTTCCATGAAAATGAACCCTTTCTCCTGTCATCTATCACAGGAAGTATGTGCATGTTGGCAAACACTAAGCAGGAGACAAAACTATAGTAAGTTCATAAGAGAACACATTTGTCTGCCTGAATTGTACAGAGTGCCACTCAGGATTTCAGGAGTTGATCCAAACTCAACTGACTTTCTGAATCTTCCAAGTTTCACCTTTCATTAGTCACAAATCTTCCAGTGTCTGTGTTTCCCTCAAAGCTGCAACTCCTCGAATCAAGTGATCACATTGGGATTCACTTTGGAAAACACGAGATTTAGTGTTAATGCCCAGAACGCATCAGCTGAATGCACTGAAAACATTCAGAGACAAAAAGGCAAAGAAAAAAGGATGCAGGATATATTATTTTATAATCCCAGGACTATTATGCCAAGTTTGCATTTTAGGACTTAATTTATGATTTTCCAAGGGTATTTGCTGTCAACATTTCTGCTTTATTCTACAGACTGCTGTAAACAAACCAGCCAATAAAATCTCTGTGCACTGTATTGAAGTCCTCTTCAAAGACCTCTAACATATGCTTCATGAAGAAATAGAGGGTGTATCTGTCAGCTCTCTCTAGAGCTAATAGAGAACAGTTTCATTTGCAGAGGAAGGCACAGTTATTCTGTTGGTTCCATATTAACCTGGGAAACCCTTTCTACCAAGGATGTTTCATCAAAATCTGTTTCTACTGGTCTTTTCCACATTTGAAGGAGAAAAAAGAGGATGGAGTAGAAGACAGAGTTTCACAGAGTGCCAACATGATAGGGCCTGTCTTAAAGAAAGCTCTTTTCTGTAGGAAATGTATTCAGTCATGAGAATCTAAACATAGCTCCCTGTACAGAGAAAATACAAATGATACACAAAAGTCCTCTCATTTTGGCACTGGGTAACCATGGATAAAAATCAAGTAAGGAAGAAGTAAAAGTGATCAGCAACTGATTGCTTGAACTCCTTTCAATTGCCCCCAGTCAAGCCATTGATGTGGTGTGGCCTAGAAAGGGATAAACCAAATCACTATCTAACAGAACACTGGTCTCAGACTGTATTTGCTCCCTCAGTAACAGGAGAAAGATTTTCTCCCTTTTTTCTTCCCCTTCTTTAGTCTCTATTGTCAGAAATCAGATGGCTGTATTAGTGAGAGAGAAACAGAGAGACAGGCAGAGAGGTGATTACTCATTAGCACCACATTTTCTGATAGCCAACATGCACCAATAATTTTGTCATCTCAGGGGATCCAGCCACAGTGTGCATCTTCCGTGTTTGCCAATAATTGCACTAACACTCTATCCTGTACCATGTAAATTCCCTCTACCAAACATTTGACATGGCCCTGAAATGTGACTAAAACGCTTTTAGATCCAGCCTATTCTGCTCAGTCGAGCAATTCCAATAAATGAAATAACTATTAGATCCACAGAAGAAGAAATATTGACAGTGAGGGTGGTACTGCATTGGACCAGGTGCCCAGAAACTCAAGAAGATCCTGAACAACATGAACTGATTTCCAAGCTGGCTCTCCTGAGAGTGAAGGGTCAAGAGTGAAGCTTTCAGAGGTTTTTTCCAACCTAAATTCTGACTCTATATATGGTTTAAACAGCCAAACTGTCCACTGCTAGTGGCTAGTTGTGGGCTGCTTATGTGGCAGACTGGTCCCACATTTGCAACACAACCTACTGTGCCAGGGAAATTTCTCATGAAGTTGAAAGGGAAGATAAAATTATCTAAATTATTGTAACTTGTCCCTCTGAGTTCCTCACATCTCCTCAAACTCCTATATGAAAAATGATTCCCAATTCTTAGAATAACAGAGAAATAACACAGATCTTCATCCTTGCAGTGATTATTCAGAAATTATTTTAGTGAAGGAGTAGGTTTGCCAAGACAAAATTCATTCAGGGGCTGCTTCAAGCTCTGCTGAATGTTTATATCAACTTTTATGCAATCTGACATTCCCAAAAAGAACTGACAGTAATGGACTGGAAACACAGGGTAACCATTACACAACATGGAAAAAAAAAAGAATTTAAAAAGAAACAGAATTTAAGAGCTAAATTTCTTAAACTGGCTCTGATAAGGGACTGGCCTGTACAGAAACCCTTTGAGGAACTTTCAGACTAACAAGATGACACTCCAAGTTGCTTCAAAATGCAACACAGAAGTTGTGATATGAGGCTGCAGCAATATTCCCCTCTGGGTTTTGTGTTGTCAGATTTGACAGACCCAAGCAGACTTTACACTAATTAGCAATAAAGACAGAAAGACCTTCCAGGGAAGCATCAGAGTCTCCAGGAGTAAGGTCCTGGTGCTACTCTCCCCATCCCATGCTCCAGACTGGTGTTAGGGATGCTGCTGCCCACTGGTGCCACAGTTTGTGAGACTGCAGGGCAGAATATCTCACCTTCACCAAATCAAAACCAACTACTGGTTGGGGCATCATGAAATCTCAGCTGTAAACCAGGTCTATTTAGATGAGTATATAGTACTGCAGATCTTAGCTGCAGTGCCAGGACATGAGAGGAAACAGAGTCCTCCTTGGAATAACAGATCTCCTCCATTTCAAACAAAAAAAACCCAGATCTAAGTGTGTACTTAGAGGTTCACACATAGAAAGAGCATACCCTGTGATGATGGCAGTGGTTCAGATCGACAATAAATGCTCCATCTTTTATGCTGGGGCTGAAGCAAACATTGACCTTTCCTGAGACTTTAACAGTTCTCCATGAGGATCCTTCCATCTCTGTAGCTTCAGGATTCAGCAAAGCTCTTCACACCTGGGTCACCCTGAAAACTTTTTCCAACAAACTATAATGATTGTTCATGCCTGATCTTCTGAGCCCAAGTGAAACCATATCAGATTGAACCACACTCTTGTTTCTCCCCAGCAGCCACTTAACCTGACATTGCATATTCTTTTTTTTTCTCTTTCCTTGATAATTCCTAGCTGGAGATAATGCTCTTTGGTGACCAAATGCATATGCAGCACATGCCAGTAGGAGTAATATGACTTTATTTGCGTTATGATGTCTGTTCAACAAAGAGTTAAGTGTGGACAGAGTGTGACCTTGCCCACACTCCAACAGGAGCAACCTTTTCCACAAGAAGCAAGAGCAGTGTAGGCCAACAAAAGTTATTAAATGCCCCCTCCCCACTCATCTTTAAGAATTGGGAGGCTAACCCTTGAGCCTCTTCAAACTATAACATAGTTCAAAGTAATGTTTTAAACTTGTTATGTGGAGCCATTCTGGTTCTTTCTACTAATGTGTGAAGATTTCCACTTCCCTTACAATTTTTTGCATCCTTGACAATTTCTTCAAAATTAACATTGCTACTAAAATATGAAACTGCTACTTAAACAAACTTGTAAAATATTCCTTTTCCTTTCCTTATACTTCACTCTCCCTATCTTTTCCTCAAACAGTATCAATTGTGCACTGAAGAGTACTGGCCCTCTCTTTTTTGCACACAGATAACACAGAGCCATCTTTCCTCCCTCACCTCATTGTAACATGTTGCAGAATTACTGTGGACATTCTCCTCAGAGCTTGTAAAACAACAGCTAACACTGGGCTAATTGTCTGTGAGGTGACAACTGCTCCACCCAAATGTCTGCAAAACATCTCAGCAAGTCTCTCCAATTAACAAAGTCAAGTATGACTGATTTAATATTCACTTGAGGGTTCTTCTCAGAAGAACTGGCTCAGGTGTACCCAACAAGACATTTATTGAAACAGAATAGGTAAGTGTTAGACATTCCACATATATGCAGAGCCCTGCATCCAAGCATCTCAAACTCTTCATAAGTCCTTAATTAATTAAGACTCAAGTTATCCTCTGTGGTAGAAAAATATAGCTTTGCCTACTTTATAGGTCAAGGTCTGAGGCAGAAATAGGCCAAATTAATTGGCCAAGATCCCACAGAAAGCACATGGCAGAACTGGAAATTCAAATGACTTCACTTCCAAGACATTGAGCACTCCCCACATGAAGATGCAGCTGTACCTTCATTCATTCTTTCCTTCTGAACACTTGTAATTTTTAACATGATGACCATCATTTCCAGTCAGAGCGAGCAAGTCACTGAAGCAGCTCTTAGAAGCTTCTTTAGAGGCAGAAAATACAAGAACAGTACTTCAGAGCAATGTAGAATAGGAGGTTCAGGGTTGTTAACCTGATACTTGTTCTGATTTTATCCACACAGTCCAGGTTTGGAAAGCTCAGATAAGCTAAAATTGGTAACTTTGATATTTTTGTGACTTTATGTCATCATCCATAACGCTACCGTATAGTAAAACATTATACATGATGACATAACACCTGGAGAAAGCATTATGCTTATCAAAAGGCTGTGGGTTTAGCCAATTCAGTTCAAGAGCTCAGGAGCATTTCTGAGCTTTTAGCCAGGCTCTATCAGCTCTGGTTATTGCCTCTGTCCTTTTTTTCTGGCAAGCTGCTCCAAAATAAGCAGCAAATAATGTGGCTGCATTGTCTACCCTATGCAAAAGTGGTGCAAGGGTTTAAGAGTTTGATGCAGAACAAGAAAGATACAGGTCACTGTTGTCTGTTAAGCCATGACCTTGTGAAGGTAACCAAAAAGAAATTAAAAAGAAAATAAATAGAAAAAAAATCAGACTGCCCTGCCTTCACAGACCTCTGTCTTTTGTGTGAAGGCAGCTATAAAACATGTGTCAGGGAAGCCACAATGCTGCTAATGAGAGACAGTGGCAGAAAAGTTGTCTCTCTCGCTTGGAAAATCCCCATCACATCTACAGTAGACACTGCTAGTCAGTGACTGTTTAGTCAGAAGTTTTAACCGACTCCTTAAATTCACCATCTCTGGGGCCTTGCTGCTTAATAAAGACTACGGGGTGTTGAGAAGCACAGTATATTATTTCATTAAGTGCTTTTCGGGAGAAGGGGATTTAGAAGTAAAACTGCTGGCTTTGTGTGGCAAGGTTACGACCTTTGACAACTTTGGAGCTTATCTCTTTCATCTTCCCACTCCCCTGAGACCCCGAACTTGCGGAGGGATGGAAGTGGGTAAGCTGGGGCCAGACAGAGTCCAGCATTGTTGTGGGGCTGCCTCCTCTCCCTCTCCCTCTCTCCCCTTCTCTTTCTCTCTCTCCCTCTCCCTCTCTCTCTTTTTTTCCCCCCTAAACAAAACAGATCTGAACTGAGCCAAGGAAACAAAAATGTATTGTTCCTCGCAGATGGAAGCGAGTGTCGCCTAGGTAACCAGATTAATCTCCTTTTTCTCTCCCTTCCTCTCTTGTAGTGCGGTAATCGGTGGGCTCTTTTCACAAAAAAGCCAGCCTCAAAGCTGGGGCTCTAACTAGGTTCCTAATTAGCTGCAATTTACAATGAAGACAACATGATGAGATAATAGAAATTTGCAAAATAATGACATACCTCAGCAAAATATTCCTCCTCCTAAGAACCATTTTTATACAAAAACAATAAAGAGGGCCCTTCTAAAGCAAAGCTGGAAAATGGTGGTGTATTATGTGACACAGAACATTATTGTTCGCCTCTTGTTCCCCCAATCAACAGCTTATTGTTTGGCATCTTAAATAAAAATGACTCAAATACAGGCCACATAATGATCTCCATTGCGCTAATACACTGTATATACAGAGTAGTCAAAAATGTACCCAAGCCAAGGCCAGTGGGGCTGATAAAGTACCAGGGCCCAGAAAGGTAATTTACAATACAATGCACTAACTATTATTAATGGTCTTAATCACACATATCTTTCTGATTTCTGTCAGGATGAGCTCTGACATCAAAAAAGGGCACCCGAACAGGGGGCAGCTAGTTAATGAAATATGATGGATCGCATTTGTTTTCATGTGGTGGTTAGCTCAAACGAAGCAGCCTCCAGACTGTTAGCCAACAGTCTTCTCTTGTGCGACATCAAAGGCTCCCATTGACAGGGGGAGAGGGAGGGCACGGGAAGGGGGATTGCGGGGAGACAGCGCGGAGGGAGGAGCGACCAGCAGCTCAAAGGACCATTAAATCGTAATCTCTACCTTATGTCCGAAAGGGGAGAGCACAGAATACAACAGGCTGGGGCCGACCTGCCGCTGATCTCAAGGAGAAGGAGTGTCAGCACCTCCACACACGGTGGAGGACAGGCAGGGCCAATGCGCTGCTGCTGCTGCTGCTGAAATTTGGCATTTTGTTTCACAAGGGTGACTTGTCATGCAGACATGAGGAGTACATGCCTGCTGGAGCCAGAAGAGAGGAGAGTTCAGGGCAGTTTTGATCTCAACAGAAACATTTCATAAGTAGCAACAGATTGTCTAAAACTGTCAGGAAGAACAGCAGCAGCAGCAGCAAAAGTCATTCCTTATTATATCCGTGGACTTATCACTGTTGACTGGTGCAGCTACAAATATTCAAAACTACAGATCAATGGATTATCCCTCAAATAAATGCAACTACAGCCACTTTGGGCAAGGATGGGAAAGCATTATCATGCACCCTAACCTGGTCTTTTGGTTCCTGAGTATGGCAAGAAGCCTAATTTCCTTCACAGAGTAACTGAATCAGAAATGTATATTATACGGAGAGAGCCAACTGCAGAAAACTACTGACAGGGTACCTGGCTCTAGCTGTACAGCAAGGTTCTGCAAGAGAGTTACATCGAGGGTTAACCATCCCAAGAAGCATTGTAATACTGCTGCCATCTGTTTATACAACTTCTTTCATCTTTAAGGACCTCAAAGCCCTTAAATGGTATTATAAGTTTGCTGAGGAGAGCTCCTGAATACATCAATGATGAACATTGTGCTGTACAAGAATAACAAAAAGAAGGAGATTTTAGAAGTACCCCAAATATACCCATTCTAATGACCACTGTCACAAGATTTAAACAGGAGATGGAACAGACTGGACTTTGGGTTTTAAGACGGTATTCAAACACTCACACAAGGAACACATGGGGGTACTCATTCATCCTGAGACCCTTTGGAAGTGTAATGTGACACCTTTAAATCAACAACAGTGAGCATTCAAATAATAATTAAAAAAAAAAAGGCAGCATGAAGGCTTAAGACACAGAATGGCACTAAAGCAGACTTCAATTCTGGAATTGTGTCTGCTATAAACAAACATACCCTGGTCTGCAAAGATTTCTAGGAAATGGAGAACAAGGTGGACAAATGGGAAGCATTCAGTCTTTAAATGGAAATAAACAATAGTAAATGATTGATGGTCAGATTCTCATGTGCTTACTCAATACTATTCTCTCCATGCAAAGACTGATTCAATTGCAGAGTAAGGTGTTATTTAATGTAAGAGCATCAAAACTGGTTCTGAAAAACAAAATTACATATAAGGTACTTGAACTGCTTGTCAGGCAGCCCTGCTCCAACCAGTGCTGAGTATCTTATCCCATTGACTTCTCCCAACATGGGAGCTGGCAATCTACCAGAAGTATTCTGACACACAAGATCAGGCAGCACCTAAGAAAAGAGCAGGAAAATGAAGAAAATGGCTTTGAACCTGTGAACCCAATTCAGTGTAAATCCTGTGTTGACATTACTGATCACAGAAGTCACTTGTGCTTCTTTGCACCAACTGAAAGCCAGACCTGAAGATCTGTGTGTTAGCTTGGGTTCTGTTTCCACATACCATATCTCTATGGAAGGCTGAATATAGCCTGTTATTTTCAGTCTCATCTGAAAAAGCAGACCCAGTTTATGATTTAGATTTCTAAACACAGAAATAAGCTTTTACCTGGCACATTTTTCTCCTTCGGAGTTTACACCCTAATTTTGCTTAATCTATCTAGAGGTTTTATCACTGCATTCTTAGGTAATCCCATGTGGAACAGCCATCTCACATGGAGAATTCAGAAAAGCAGGAACAGTTTTGCTGCCCTGTATATCCCATGCCAGAGTAAGAACAGTAGCTCTGTATCTGTGCAGCCTGGTATGATTAACACTAGCTTGCCATTTTACACAGAAACCTTTAACTCTTCCAAGCAAATATTTCTTCCATCCATCCAGCTCCTTGAATAGATGAAATAACTCAGGAAGAGTTAGTTTCCCACAATTACAGAGCTCTATCTGATACTGCAGTCACACAGCAGAAACTGAATTCAATGGGATTTCTGCATATTCAGCATCTGAAGGTTTGGCACTCTCAGTAACAACCTTTATCCATAACAATTATATCCAATGTACTGCACCATAGGAGGCCAAAACATTGGGCCTGATCCTGCAATATTAATCCTGTCATACCTTTCCATCTTTTTGTTTTAAGTAAACAGAACTATTTGTGTAAATAAATGTTGCCAGGCTGGACACTCAGTGCATTTTCTTTACCAGCATCCCAACTGGCTAGCACAGACTAAGTTATCCAGCATGAATCTAACTGAGATCATGTACACCATCCCTCTGGAATAGCACCTGTGCCCCTGTGGTCTTGATCTGCCCCGACAATACGAATTTACAAACAGCTTTTGAAACAAGACTCAAACATCCTTCAGTATGAGCAAAATCTGTTGTGTGAGACAACTGGCTCACCATTATTTTATTATCCTTATTACCACTTCCAGGTTTTAGAGACCTTTGTGTGTCTCAACACATTTCTTTAGCATCTCTGATAGCCTTCAATCTTCCTGTGTTTTCTACCTTTAAACCAGTAGCAAACAGCAAGCAAAATGACATAAACAAACGGGTTCACGCAGGATACAAGAAAATCCATGCAGCTAACTTAAGTTTAATGTTCTTCAAGCCTATTCCTCCTTCCCTTGCCCCTGCCCCCCAGGGGAGGTGGGAGGAATGGTTTAAATCAATAACCAAAGGCTTCAATTTTACAAACCCTTGAGCCATTAGAGCTCCGAGTCCTCGGTGCACCCGTCACAACCTCCCCCATTCTGCCCACACACAGATACACACGCACCTAACACATACAGAAAAGAAATACTCCCAGCCTGGCATTAACAATGTTCATTCAGTGCTCTTTACTTAAAGGAAGAAAACAATTAAGTGAAACCTTGAAGTAATCTCATTCTGCCTATTTAGCCTCTTCATCCCTCAATGTGTGGTTAGTAAGTGTTGCAATCAGGGGGCTAAGGCCTGCTATCATTGGGCCTTAATTAAAAAAGACACAAGCAGTGGAGCTGTGAATTAGAAATGTAACAACGCACTACCCCTGATTAATTCGAGGCTCATGTTGGATTAATAACTCCAAACAAAGAACAAAAGGAAATTGTTATGCGAATTGCAGTCCTCCCAGGCCAGACAAAGGTCAAATCACAGGATTTCAATTTCATCCGGAGTCGCTTAATCAACTCCCTCGGAAGGAAGACCATATGCAGTCCTGAAAGCTACCCATTGTAGTCGTGTTGTCACTGGACCTGAGAGACGGCACAGAGATAATCCCAACTATTCCCCATCTTTTCTCCTTCTTGTCTGTTTCTTTTCTTTTCCTTTTTTTTTCCTTTCTCAGATTCTTTTTTTCTTTTCCTATTTTTTTCAATATGACAAAACCCCTTCATTAGGGCTAATGATTAAGGAATAAGGACACTATCTGTCAGAAAGCAGCTTTTGTGGCTGCTGCCCCGTGGAAGCACCCTGGCTCTTGCTGCCCATGCAGCTGCAGAGGCTCCTCAGCTGAGGGGGGTCTTCTCTGGCGTCAGCAGAAATCATGTACTGCTGTGCTTCATTCAGCATCACACAGTCACTTACAACAAGCAGCACTTGGGTGCTGGGGGGTGTAGAACAGGATGTGCTGCACACAGTGTGCTGCCTACAGCTTAATACAGAAGTCCTGTGGGTATGTTAGCTAAGGAAGGATATTACTAACCTGATTACCTATCTCTGACCAAAACTAAGCCACAGAGAATAAAATGCTGTATTTTCTTGCTGTTCACGCCCCCAATGAAGTGATGATGGAGCAAAGCAGCTCTCAGTTTTCATGATCTAGAGTACATTGTGCCTTCAGAGCAGACACAGAGTATGTGCCCCTGCTCTCGCTGAACATGACTTCTCAAGTAACTCACACGTACTGCAGAGTTCATCCTATATAAAGGAAAAAGGAAAGCCCAGGTCTGCTGAGGAACCTGGCACCTCATGCCAAGAGCAAGCCTATAAAAATTGAAGAGCAGCAAGGGAGAAGCTTCAGGGTGGGGACCTACAACACCAAGTTCATTCCTGCCCTCACTGCCTTCCTGAAGGACTTTGCCCATCAGCCCAGTAGCATCAATCTGCCACACAGTTAGTTGCCTGCAGCTGGCCCAGCCTGGATGGTGCAGGTACCCTCTCTCTCATCCACATCCCTAGTGCTTGTACACAATATTTCAAAAGGCAAGCCGGAATTTCTCAAGGCTTGGTTTCTTAGGGGTATTTTTTCATGTATTCTGTAACATCAACACATTCCAGGACCAAATTTACTTTCTCCAGAAATCAGCTCCAGCCAGGGGCCAAGAGCCAACAACACTTCCCACCCTGATGAAGACCTCTTGCTTAACTCAAACAAATCTCCCCTGATTTACATGGAAATGAATACAAAGATTTAAGCAATTTAATCTCAAATTCTGGTCCCAAACATATTCTGTGTATGAATTCATGACTGTAGGATTACTAACAAATGTACCATGACTTGATTTTTGCTATGAGATACCTTAAATCCAATAAAACTATCTGAAACATGGTACTAGTACCTGGCACTGCATCAGGAGTTTCAAAACCTGAAGGCTGACGGATAAGGGTTAGGATTCACAACATATTAAAACACCTTGGGAAACAGAAATGCAGATTCTGTAGAAGTCTCTTACCTGTGTTGAGCGCTGGAATAAAATTTCAGGTCACTCGGTGAACTTAAAAGAAAATCCTGTTTTGACTTTCAGCTTGGGATCATCTCCATTCGATTCTGTCACAAAGTACACTTGGTCCTCTTCCCAAGGGGCTGCTTACACACCTGCTGTCTCTGAATTAGCTGTTGAAGGGGAAGAAGTGGTTTGTGAATTGTCCCGTTATGAAGCTCTTTCCACTTAGAAATATTCCCATTTTAAATACTAACCCAATAAATGACTATTCAACTTCTCTGATGCTTTCCTTTTAAGTATCTGTTCACTTTTGCTATACATATTGATTTCTTAGCATGCAACCAAAAATTAAGATGAAATACCTACTGTGCCATGGAAAAGGAGAGTCACACACTCAGAAACCCTTTTGCCTGTGTTACACCACGTCATTAAATCCCAATTACATGGAATGCAAATTCTTTTATAAGTAAATCTTTCAAACATTCCACCAGCTTCAAAATGTAAGCATAATTTTAGAAATCTATTACTATTAGAAGCTCAGCAACAAATTAACTTATGTGCATTACCAGTTATTTTAGCTACTCCACTCTTCAAGTGTAAAAGTAAAATGTATGTTTTAATTGTGTAGCTACAAAACTTTAGCCCACATACTTGTCTGTCAAAGAAGTCAACCTGTGCACACATCCCAGTAAGAATAAATGAGAAGAGACCTTGTCCTTTTCCATTACTCTTACTACAAGTGCTGTGGAGCCATTCTTCATCTCTTTGTCCCAAAGAGACATCACCCTCTTGGAAAAATCCTCCTGCTTTATAATAAATTCTGAACCTGAAGTTATTATTATTCTGTAACATGAAACATAATCACAGAATGGGTCAGGTTGGAAGGACTCACATGGCACAGGATTGGCTTCAGACAGTTCTGGAATATCTCCAGTGAGGGAGACTCCAGAGCCTCTTTGGGCAATCTGTTCCAGTGCTCAGCCATCCCCACAGAATAGAAATTCTTTCTTGTATTCAGGTGGAGCTTTAGTGCATCCGTTCCTGCCCTTTGCCTCTTGTCCTATTGCTTGATAGCAAGGAGCAAAGCATGGCTCTATTCTCTGACACCTTCCCTCAGGTATTGATTGACATTGATGAGGTTCCTCTCAGTCAGCTCTTCTCCAGGCTGAACAGGTCCAACTCCCTCAGCCTTTCCTCACAAGAGAGAGGTAGCTTTTGAGTACATACAGATAAAGACTTTTCAGTCCTTGATTCAATTTTAAAAATCTTTGCTGGGAAAAATTCTGCAGCAGCTCTTTGGAAACTGACGGGTGTTGGTATTCGTTCATGTAATTTCTTTGAGGCAAGCAAAGGGCTTGCTTCCATAAAATCTGAACAGACTCCCCTCAGGCTGCACAGCACCACCCTGCAATACTGTTTTGCATGAAGCTTCAATGTCTTGTGTCAGCTGAATATAGAATTTCAACTTTCATGTTTATAGCTAGTTAAGCTTGTAGCCTTCAGTCTAACAGGTGAAAGACTGGCCATGCATTTCCCATGTATTCTAATTACCCAAGAACCATTAAGTTTTTCTCCAACAGTTACAGAATCACAGAATCATTTAGGTTGGAAAAGACCTCCAAGATTATTGAGTCCAACCTTTGACCAATTACCACCTTGTTAACTACACCACAGCATTAAATGCCATGTCCAGTCATTTCCTGAACACCTCCAGGGTCAGTGACTCCACCATCTCCCTGGACAGTCCATTCCAATGCTTAACAAACCTTTCCATGAACAAATTCCTCCTGATGTCCAACCTGAACCTCCCCTGGTGTAGCTTGAGGCTGTCTCCTCTTGCCCTGTCACTAGTTACACCTGGGAGAAGAGCCTAATCCCCACCTGGCTACAACCTCTTTTCAGGGAGTTATAAAGAACAATAAGTTCACCCCTTCTGAGCCTCCTCTTCTCCAGGCTTAACCACTCCAGTTTCCTCAGCCACTGCTCACAGGATTTACTCTCTAGTTAGCACAAGCTCAAGAAAGTTTTAGGATCTACCTTCACAGTCCTGGTCTTCAAGCCCATGAGATGCCATTATTCCTCTCAATACAGGACCTGCACCTCTCAACTATCAGTGAATGGTGTGCAAATCGATGCAAGACAAAAGCTCAGGTGTGACCAAATACATCCACTGCTATTATAATTCTAAACCAACAACAACAACAAAGGCACTTAAGACAGCTTTATTTTGCTTTCTACAGAAGTCAGAGACAGGCAGATATTGGGGCATCTGCTTCACTTCCAACCCAAATGGTAGCACAGGTCAGGTAGTCAACAGCTCCTGTAGCTTCCATCAGATACAAATCTGCAGAGGATGGTGAGGAGAATAATTTATTTAAGAGGCTGCAGACCCAACCAGTCCCTACCCAAGTTTGGCACATGCGTTGTGTCTTGAAATCAAACTTTGCCCATCTTCATAGCTCCTGCACACACTGCTGATAAAAATAACCTCCAAGGAGCTACTCTTGGCTGGGGACGGGCAGAGCCTAAAACTTTCCCATTCCACTTCCAGCACAACATCCTCCCTCTCTGACATGGCTACACTGAGGCAGGTGGGAAGACAAGGCAAGCCCTGGCTAAGATACACCTAGGGACCAGCAGACTCCCCTGTATTTCCATGCAATCCCTCAAAATCAAAGGTGGCTCAGAGCCTTGCTCCTCTCAGCTATCTCCAAAAACATATGAATTTTGATAAATCCCAAAGCATCAACAGCAGACAAGCCTTTACAGCTGCCTCAACTTGACTTGCTCTTTTCTTTCCAGTAACCATCTCAAAGCTGTTTCTTTAAGCAAATAAAGCAACAAATTTCTCTGATTTTACTTGGCATTTTTTCTAATCCTCTCCCTTTACTTAGGAGCTGCCTCTTTCTCTTCCCTTCCACTCAAGCAAGCCCCTGGTGAGAGATATTCCTCCTCTGCAGCTCCTACCAAGTGTGCAATAGCTTTCACATATCTCTACCTCACTGACCCTTCATCTCTTTTCAAATCATAGATAAGAAACAACATTTCCTTATCTTGCTAAGAAATGGGAACACTTTCCACTTCTATCACAATATTTGCCACCCCTATTAAGCACTCTGAGTCTGTATAAAAAAAAGAATTATGCATAAATATGGTACTCTTCTGCCAGATTCCAAGCAATAACTAGGGCCAGTTTTTCAGTGGCTAATATTCCAAACCACACTGTAAGCAAGCAGCTGTGTCAAGAGATTAAATATGATGGGATGTGCAGAGAAAACCACTTATGGCAAGCCCATTTGTCTCTCTCCAAAAAACCTAACCCAACCAACCAAAGATAATGTGGGCTCTTCTGTTCACCTTACCAAGATGCCACTTTGGTTAGAAAGAGAAAATCAGAGCACAGCAAATTAGGTTTTACATCTGGATTATTTTTCCAGAGAAGTCCAACACCTTCGTTTAAGCTCAACCTAAAGGATTGCACACAGCTCCTGGGCAGCTGCTGCACTCCCTCTCTTAGAGGTGGCTGCTCCTCAGTCCTGGCTGGCATTAAGCAGGGCAGGATACACAATCCTTATTCCCATAAAGCTGTTTAATATACATAATTAGCCCCACTGATATCAATAGGAAAACATGTACTGTAAAATAATAATAGTGCAAGAGAACATTTATCTTTGTGCAATAAAACCACATGACAAACATATCCAGTCTAAGCACACTAGAAGTTACTTTCCAAGGAGTCCAAACAATAACTACCACATGGATTACAGGAAAAAATCCACATGGATCATGGAAAAAAAATGGAGTAGCGTCTTGCATCTTTGGTAATATAACTATTGTCTGATTATTTTTTTATGGAAGAAATAGGTTTAGTGAGAAAAGTTTGCAGGAAAAGGTTTTCTTATTTCAAAGCAATTAAAATGCAGGAAGGAAAAATATTATCAAGAAAACATCTGTTTTCACAGAATTTCCATGACAGCTCAGACATGCAGGAGAGAAGTCCCAATCGCTAAAGAGGCTGAGACTCCAAATCATAGAATCATTTGGGTTGGAAAAGACCTCTAAGATTACTGAGTTCAACTGTTAACCCAGCACTGCCAAGCCCACCACTACACCATGTCCCCAAGTGTCACATTTACATGTCTTTTGAACATGTCCAGGGATGGTGACTCCACCACTTCCCTAGGCAGCCCATTCCAAAGCCTGACCACCCTTTCTGCCAGAACAGAAACCTAACCTGTTCCGACCACACACCACTACTACTGTAGGTCCTGGAGTCTTCTGGCTTCCTAGGAATCTCATCACTTCCTTGAGAGATCAGTTTTCATTCCAAGACATAAAAATATAGTAACTTCCTTGTAAAAGAACCTATAATACTTTTACAAAGTTAACAGAAATATTAACTAATTCTTCATTGCTGTGGTGAGAATTTACACAAAGGAGTAAGACCAAGAGTCTATCCATATTACACAAAAAGAAAGTGCCTGGAAAGAGGCTCCAGAAGCTTGGAAGAACTGGATCCCATGAAGCCTTATTTCACCTTTGCCTTTTTTTCCCTCTTCATTTTCTTGTGAAATCTGTCTCCTTTGCTTTGATGCCTTTGATTGAAAGGTATTGTGTAAGTGACTCACATTTGCGCAGCTCAGAAACACGAACACCAACGAAAGCCAAAACATACAATTTGGTGTATTTGCTTGCTGACTAAACACTTTTTCTTATATCTTTCTTTCCTTGGAGGGTAAATTGTTAGTTTCAAAGCTGAATGACTGCTTCAGTGAGTTGGGTAGCAGACTATTGGTACAGTGTGATAATTAAGGGATCTTAGTTCTTAAACAATGCTGATAAAACAGAAATCCCTCTCCCTTTTTTCTGGATTACCTTTAGAACTGAAATCAGAGCACACTAAATGAATAATAATTTGCACCTTCTGTGAATGATAGAAGATTGAATCAAATTTTAACTAGACTCTATTTGTAAATCCCTCAGGATGACATAATTACTATTCAACACATACCTTAATTAGCTGTACACATCTATTTCATAGTATTTAACAGGTTTAAACAGCTTTTATTGTCTGTTGAATGGATGTTCCATTCTTATAAAAATGAAAATAATTCTGAATTTCCTAAACTGGAAGAAATTTGCTCACAGAAGTCAAGAAATGACCTGGAAATTACTGTCCCTATAGACAAATAGTTATCCTTTTTTTTTTTAGCATTTTTAATATTGTTTCAAATCCACTAATGGTACAGAGAATTGATAATGCACTGATGTGAATTTTTGTTGCTGCTGTTCTTTCCTTTTGATGAGAAAAGGTCACAGCTGCACTGTCCAGTGGAAAAAAAAAATCAACTCAAACTTTTGCACTGAATTTGAAATTAATATAAGCCAAACTGGGGGACAACTTCTTTTCCAGGTTTGGATGATAGTAAGGCATCACCTGTAGAAAGCACAATTGCTTACATTGCT
The DNA here is from genome assembly GCF_000695815.1 of Acanthisitta chloris. Classification (NCBI taxonomy): domain Eukaryota; kingdom Metazoa; phylum Chordata; class Aves; order Passeriformes; family Acanthisittidae; genus Acanthisitta; species Acanthisitta chloris. Next base: position 48,713 of record NW_008681983.1, read on the forward strand.
TCATCGTGGATAAGAACCAAGCCATACCTTCAGGTGAAACTGAAGAACTGGCATTTAAGACCTTGACACTCATGTGGTGTGAAAGCAGGCACTCAGCTCACATGCAGAGGCTGTTCTTAAAACCAATGGGATGTGCAGACCAGCATGGCTTGGTCAGGTGCTGCAGGCTGCCCCGAGCTGAGGCTTGTCACTGAACCACAAGCACAACCTTCCTTAAAGTCAGAGAATCACACAATCTTTAAGGTTGGAAAAGACCTCTAAGGACACTGAGTCCAACCATTGACCTAACACTGCCAGGTCTACCACTAAACCCTGTCCATAAAGTGCCACATCCACACTTCTAACTAGCTCCTGCTGACAATAGAAGCAAACAAGGATGACAATGATTATGTGCAGACACATATGCATGTGGCATGTTTTCATTATTTTGTCAAACTGCCCCAAGTGAGATTAAAATGTTTACTTAAGTACTTACTTTATACTCTCTGTCATTTGCTTTCTGTTCTCCTTAACATAATGCAAAAGCTGTTCAGCACAACTCACTGTTGTGGGGCCAAATCTAAATGAAGACAATCAACGCACAGGGAAATGAGGGAAGCTAAGACCAGGAGGAGAGGGAAAGGCAGGATTAGAAGTGCTCTACTCTCCCAGCCACCTTGGTTTCACTGGGACCACAGAGAAGCCAAGACCTCCACAGTCACACTAAGAGAGCACTAAGAACCTGGGGAAAGGGAAAGACCAAGCAGGGTGAGACACATGCTCCGGATTAGGAGAAACTAAACAACTTGAAGAGATAGTCTGAAGGATATTTTAGGTATTACCCCTTCCAAACACCCAAAAGTCATCAGACCAGGATTTAACATCCTAAGATTGGCCGTAAATAGTGATGCCTAGAAACAAACAAACAAAGAAACAAATACTTCTAAACCATACACAAATGCCTTCCAATGGATTTGAGATCCTTTTGTTTTATCTTCCTCTTACTTTTTTAGGGTGTGCCCATGCCATATTTTCAAGTTTTTCACTGCAATTCACTGTAGCAAAAATGTAATTATTTCCATAAATGGAGGTAAATATTCTCACACATTCATGATATCTCACAACAGAGCTTTGCAAGTCACATCACATATTATAAGCTTTATGATAAAACTGCAGGCATTGTGTTGGGAAACTGATCTGTTTTGTCGTTGAAACAGAATCAAATAAAACAATATAAAAACAAACTTATTTAGTCAGGGTTGCTTCTCATTTCATAGTTTGTTTCTTCCAGTGTATATGATGAAACTGTAAATGCTCAGTCATTAAAAATTAAGAAGATAAGGATCACTCTAATATATCAACCTGATCCCATATTTTTCTCAGCAGATTTAGGGATGGAGAAAGAAAAATGAAAAGGAGGGTGGGGTGGTATATATGCCAAGATGATTTATACTTTATCAGCACCTTCCTTTGCATGTAAGTTTCCATCTTGCCTTGCTCTGGTCTCAGCTGAGACCCAACAAGAGAAGGTAACTGGAAACTTCACAGTTTAGAGTGACCACCTGCAAATCCACTGCAAGTATGGGAAACTTACTGGAAGGCAGAGCAGGCTGGGAGCAACAGGCTCCTCTGCTCCCAGCATGCAAACAAAGCAGGCTGCAATCTCCTGTGCCAGTGTCAGTCCCTGAGCAGCCTGCTGGCTCCTCCCGGACAGCACACCACAGGAACCTCATTCTGAGGTGACAAAAAGATGGACCTCATGTTGCTGCACTGCATATCTATCTTCAAGTCATTACACTGGAAAAGAGAAAAGCTATTTGTACTCTCCCCAGTAAACTTGTTCTCCTCGATTTTCCTAACATTACAATGAAACTTTCCTGCCTGTTGTGTCAGTCACTTGTTTTGTGCTGGAAAAATTGCAAACCATGGGGAGAAAAATGCTGCCATATGCAATTACTGTGTAGCATTAGAATAGTGCTGGATACTCTTTAATTACATTCAGTACTGTTGACATGCATATAAAAAAATGATATTGATTCCTTATATATCATACTGGAGTGAGAAGTAGTTTGAGCTCAGCCAGCTACGCAGGAAAAAGCTACAGGAGGCCAAAGAAGGATTTACAATTCTTTTCCGCTTAAATGACATCATCTGTGAGGAAACATGCATTTTGATGGAGCACACTACAGCAGAACATTGTGAGGGCAAAAAAAAAGGCTGATAGGATATCCAGGCAGCAAAAACATGCCATTCTGAGCATCATAAAAAGGGTGGTAGTACCAGCTCGTGTGGATCACCCAATATATTCTGTCCCTAACTGAAACCTACTGGCTTATAATACCTATACTATAGCATTCATTATTTGCATTATCTATTACTTGCATTGCAGTATCCCCAGCAAGGCCTCCAGGAAACCCCATAGGAGTATTTTCATGTTTGGTTGATTAGTTTTGCATCTGCATAAAAATATTTGCCTGAAACCTTGACTTCAGTGTGGAAATGCACAAAAGCAGGAAATAAATCTGATCTTTCCTGCTTTCCAACTCCAACTTAATAAAATGTTTTCATAAGTAACTTATAATAAGTAAAGATTAAATTAATAACATGAAGAATATCTTAAAATTGCATTCAGTGTGTCAGATTTCTGAAAGCACTACTAAGTTCTGCTGAAGCCTCAAGTAACTGTAAACCTGTTGAGTGGTGAGCACAGGCATCTGAGCCATCAATAGCTGCTTCAGGTTTTATTTACTATATCTGTGGAATACATGACAAAGAAAATCAGCTAAGATGATACATGCTGTGCATGTCTGTGGATTCACCACAAAGGCAATGACACACATGAAACTCATTCTGTGGTAAACTTGAAAAATAATTACATGTATGTGAATCTCCAGAAAAAAAGAAAACTTGACAGAAACATTGAGTTTGCAGTGCTGTTTCTTTCTGAACATGAAATATTGTAAGTAGAGATATTGTCTCTACATAATGCATGTTGGCACAATCACAGTTCATTCTTGTGTAAATAATTTGGAATAGCATTATAAAAATTGCAAATATGGCACTTAATTTTATTAAGCAAACAATGGATGCAATAGCAGCTACTGCAAAATTGGGAAGGTAAATAGGCTGGGTTTTTATCAAACTTTTCCTTGGGCCTTTCTGGCAGCTAATAAAGATATTTTATGCAAGTCATAGACTCAGTGATTGTGCTTCAACAGGTTAAAGGGCTGTACAATCCTACAGTAGGAAGGGTAAATACAACTAAGTCATCTAAGTGATTTGGTTTTACTGTTTTCTTTGAGGGAACCTGAAAGATGAATTTCTGGACTTTGAATAACATGGACCTGGAAGAACAAGATCATAGAATGAAGAAATCAGTGAAACATGGAAGAAAGAATGGAATAGATGAATCTTACCAGCCATTTGCTTTTGTGAGCTTGAGCTGACAGGCATTACTTTATTCTTAAAAAAACTAAAAATCCTCCAAGTGGGAGTTGCCATGCAGTGGGAAAAAGTGAATGGCATATTTGGGATCTGTCAAGTAGAACATATCTGGAAAAAAATTTGGTCCTAAGTCCTAAAGTATAGCAGATCTGTGCCCTGATTAGCTTACATTCATCCAAACCTCCTTCTGTGCCCTATGCTTAGATTAGGTTGTGCACACAACCTATTTTCTATTTATGCAACATCTGCTCTGCTTTGAGATTGTGAGCAAGAACATTTCCAGGCTCCAAAGCAGGATGAGATTACAGACTGGCAAACTGAGCTGGATAAAACAAGGCTGGAGCCACAAAGATTTAGGTTCAACTCAGATTATTTAAGATTCCAAAAATGTCTCTATTTCACTTTAACATAAGTGATTTCCCATATTTATACCTCCTTATAGTTCTGAGAAGGAAGAGAAACCGAGTGCTTAATTAGTAAAAGTTCATCTAGTGCTGTTCTCTCACATGACCAGAGTGACAAATCTTGTGGATATCATGTGTAGTGCCATAATTAAACCTCCAGCCCTGATTATTCACAGCTTGGAGAGTCATCTAAACTCGGTCATCCAGACACAGTGATGTTCTCCTACCACTGGAATGAAAAGGGGAGCACAGGAGGAAAGGGAATGTCCAAGCACAGACAATGCCAGTATGACAAATGTTAATCTTGTGGGAATGCTGCAGGGACTGAAAGGGGAAGAAAGCTGCAGTGCTGCTGGAACAGGGGGAGATGGCAGGAAAACCCTCACAAGATCCTCCTGGAGATAACCAGTTCAAAGTAAGAGGAAGGAGGATACATTTTTCTTAAGGAACAACTGATGACATTTGTGGTAATGTCTGTGATAACACTGGTTTCTGTGAAAATCATCTCTGATGATCTGGTCTGTAACGGTAACAGCCACTATGCATGGAAGATCCATTTAATTTGTTTTAATAGCAACAGGCAGAAGGTTAAACCTCTGACCAGGGTTGACTGACAGGACCACAATGCTGCTCTTACCTTCCTGCTGGACTTGGCTTCACTGACTGCATCTCATGCTCACTGGCAAAGTACATATGAACTAAGATGCTGCTACTGAACTGAGAGTTCAAGAGCCCCATTGATACTCTGGGAGCCCACAAGCTCAAAAAAAACCACCCTAGCCCAAATTCACAAGCTGCCCAGAAAGATAGTGGTTTACTAGCTTGATTATCTGAAATACTTTCAGCTGGGTTCACTGGACTAATAGTTCACTGATAGCCTTAAAATAAATGAATAAATAAATAAATAAATAAATAAATTCCTCTCTACTTGGCCATGATTGAGGGTTTCTTCCTCCCTTGGAGGAGGCTGCAAGACAAGGAATGCCATTCAGCTAGTAGGGACTGGCTGCATCAAAAAGCAGCCAGGATTTTTCCCTCTCCCCATTCTTCCCCTCCCCAACACAATAGACCTGAAAACAAAAGACAGATTATTAGGTTTAAGTATGTAGCCCATTCTCCACATACTCCTTCCCCCCTCCTTCCACCCCTTCTTCGGCACATCTGGTAACCATGTGTGGCAAGTGCTAATGAAGACTTTCCTAAGCGAGCTACAATTAGTTCCGACTGCTGTTCGCCTCTCTCGGCTGTACTGAGGATAAAAACCAAACCAAAACAAAATCTTCCCTTCACTGTTTCTGAAACCTTCTCCTGCCCCTGGGATTCCCCCTCCTCATCATGCTGCTGAAATTAAAACAACAGAAAAAAAAGTGTAAGCAAATACTTTGAGGAGCTCTTCCGCCTGATTTTCTTTCCCTTTTTTAAAATAAAAATCAGCATTTTATTCATTTTGATTGAACACGACAGGCAGGCAACAGTATTTCTATGATCCTGTCTACAATAGAGAATTGTTAAACAGATGTCCATTTTTTTTTCCTTCTAGCCTGGCAGTATTATACACATAGCAGTTTTATCTGCTTGAGCAGATCAAATTTGAGTGTGTGTGTGAGAGAGCGTGTGTGTTGCCATTTGGAGTGATTAGAATAAGCCACGCAGAGGCAAAGATGCATTGTGCACAATTAAGCCCATCTCCAGACCGCACATTTTTGTTTACTCTTGGTCTCTTCTCCTCTCCCCAATCAAGCTACTAATAGAGCTGTTTCAAGTTTCAACAAGGACCACATTAACTGCTGATCTCCACACGAAACAGAATGCCAAACCCCAGCCTCTCCCCAAGATCTAAGCACCAGCCTCCCTGTCCTATTTTATATTTCTCTCTGAAACCACCACGGCCCTCACCTTCAAAATTCCTAACGATTCCCCTAGTAGATACTCGGTGCAATGTAAAATTTCACAGTGGGAGACTTTACACATTCTTTGTCATTCCTCTCAGCTGTGTCATGTAACATGATTGCCACTGACCAACCCCTACTTGAAAGTATGTTCCCACTAAACAAACAATCCGGATAATTGCTGTAGAAGTGATGATATCTGCATACATCATATTTCAATTATACCTTATTCACTTAAAAAATAGCTATGACCCTCCTATGCCTTTTGAACAGCGCTGTATATTGAAATGCAAAAAACTAAGTTCTCAAAGCAGAACAAAAGCAAAACTGATGCTTAAAAAGGAGTTATTCTCTTAGAATACACACGTCTCTACTTGCCAAATGATTTCTCAGAGAAGATGATAGGCTGGAGTAATGCAGGGAGGGAGGAACAAAAGGGGTTTTAATCATGGTTCGGATTAAAGAGTTGTATAACAATTGCTCTCCTTCCAGGCACATATACTGTACATGCTCACTGTAAATGATCAGCATTTAAAGAAACAAAGTGAGCCGTGACGCATTTAACATAAAGACAGCTGCATATACATTAACACTTTATTAATCAAAAGACACTGGGAATCTTTCTCCCTGGTGATACCAGAAAATTGCAGTTACGCACACAGGACTGACAGTCAAAGCCAGGCAGGAACGTAGCTTCTCCCCTACCCCAATTTTAAGTACATAAACCCCATTGGTGGGGGAAAAAAAATCCCAAACAAAAAAAGCACAAGACTCTTTCTAATTTGAGGTCCTCTTTTTGAACAAAAAAATATTGCTTTATCTCCACACAGTCTTGCTTTCCTCTGCACCGAGCAAGGAGTAGAACAAAGCTGTTGCACTCCTAGCAATATTTTTCTATAAAACATAAATTTTACACTTTGAAAAAAGGCTAATTTTACTGGTAATGAATACCAGTAATAACTTAATGAGTCACCACAGTACACACTTTAAGGAGGAGCTGGTGCTAATGCGTGAATAATTATTGACACAATTAAGTGCCCAACACTGGGCCTGTTAAACTGCTTCTGGCACGTGAGGGCTCCTTAATGGCTCCACGGTATGGTACAATGACCCTAAAAGGTTTTAAAGTGCAGGGAGCTCCCCTTTGCTACTGCAAGGGATCCTCGGATCTCAAATCCATTCCCCGCCAGATAACGCTGAATTGCCGAGGATTTACATCCCATGTGGGGGTTTGCCCTGTTGCTGGGCTGAATAATTAGCTATTTACCGATTCAGTAAACAGTAAGCTCACCCTTTGACCTGCCTTGGTGCAGACTGTCTGGTCTGTAACTCTGCCGGGGGCTTCCGCCTGCCTAAGGGTTGCGCTGTGAGCTAGGGCTGCTGCTGGAATTGTGGCTGTTCCCTTCCCACCAACGGCTCTGAAGTGCAGACCCCAGCACCAAGCTGAACATCGAATCCTCAGAGTGGTGGTACCAAAGCTTGCTTGAAATCAAAACAGAGCACTTGGCACCAAAAAGTCACCAAGTGAAACACCTCTGAGCTGTTTTGGCAACTCTACCACACACTCTCTGCATACCCATCCGAAGAGGCTCAAGCCCCCTTAGCCCTGTTGTACACACTCAGCCTCTCTGTTTAACAATGTGTGTGAGTCTACAGCTGTCCAATTAAACACAGATCAAACCTCAGGCCCCACCACCACGCATACCACACTTATCTCTGACAAGTCCAGCAGAATCACTGGAGATATCTGCAGGTTTCCAGCAGAGTTATTTGCGAGGCAACATTATCGTCAGGAAAGCCATAAAGAAGTCACCTCTGGCAAATAACTCTTGACCATGTTTCACAAGAAGGGTGCTCGTGTCCTCTGAATGGACGGGGCTGTCTCGAAGTCGAAATGTCCTGCCAAGACGCCTCATCAGTTAGCTGGAGCAACACAAAAACTGACCTTTTTTTCTGAGATTCTGAACTCCCTCTGACCTTCCCCAAGCTATTCCAGTATGCGTGTAGGTCCATTAGATAGATGGACAGACAGAGAGATGAACAAGGAGACAGGCAGATCATAATATTGTATATTTAAAAGCCTGAGTACTGCATCTACAGAGTTATCACAGAGGGAGTCCCCAGTCCAGGGTTAATACGAGGGTGTTTGAGTGTGTAACGCTGTGGTTGCACGGCAGCTTCACAACAGTTATCCTGTCCGAGACATACGAAAAGAGAAAAGAGGGATCCTCTGGGAGGGAACAGCACTGCCCTCCTGGTCCTGCCATCATGAGGGCACCATTAATGGGAGTGGCAACAGCAAGAACAATTACAAGGAAGTGGCCGATTAAGGGAATTATCATCGAAATCTGCACACAGCTATCCTGTGAAAGACTGCAGGGTGAACAGTCACTACAGCCTGTGAGTCTCCTGTGCTCCAGAGCTGCTCCAGTGGATGGTGGTGGGATGCCATGCCATGAGGAGGAAGGACAGACACACAGGCTGGACAATGTCTACAGCAGGTAGTTGGGGATCCCTCCCTCCTCCTGCCACAGTTTCCCTGTCCAGCCTTCACAAAGCACTCAATTGCTCTGTGTTTTCTCATCTGTGAAATGTAAATAAAGATGCAACCATCTTTGTAGATGTTATAGGCACATATTAATTTTAAAAACAAGTACTGTACTGTATGTAACAAACAAGAACAGGAAAACCCAACAGATCTGAAAAATACATATCCAGAATTAGAAACTACTGAACACAGACTAATACTTCACACTCAAGAGGAGGTTTGGAAGGGAGACACCACTTCAAAAAATTAAATGCCTACGTTCATTTCCTTTTATCAGATAATGGTAGATATAAACCCCAGTCCTTGCTCCTGACAGACACCACAGGTTGGCATCCAGCTTACCAGGACCTGGAGAGCAGCTATTGGCTGACCATGTCCGACATGGTGACACATTCCAACTGATGCAGTTGTACCAGACTTTCCACAACCCAAGGCCCTATCTGAAACACCAGAGGTAAGCATAAGTTGTAAAGAAAACTGGTATCTTGCATAATGAACTTCTGAAACTGTACAGTAAAGAAATAAAAATGTGCTGGGGGCCACGGGAGGGTAAGGAGGACTTTGCAACAGCTTAGCAATTTGTGTACACATCCTAAGAGGGGCATCCCCCTCACTGCTCCTCCATCAAGCAGGCACCAGGTACATCCTGTGACTAACTGGGGAACAGGTAATTGGGGGAGAGATCCCCCTGTTCCTCTCCACTCAGGAGTCAAGTACCTACAAGCTGGTTGTTATAAACACCAAATTCCTTTCAAGGATTTTGTGTCCAGTTAGCTATGCTCATAAAGGCAGTGAGTCAGGAACAAACCTAAGCATGTTCAGGACCTAGTCAGGAGACTGTCACCAATCATCTCACCAAGACTTGTCCTGCAGTGCACTGCACAGTGGCAATACAGTGCACCTTCAATGTTGCTCTTGTTTGTCCACAAAAAAAAAGAAAAAAAAAGCAAAGAAAAAAAGCTGCATGAGCTATTTAAGGAAAAAGTCTTGGGGTTTTTTGGGAGGGTGGAAGGCTGGTTCAAAGGCAAAAAGTTACTGAGTGGCAAAGCAGTAAGGGGCTTTGTCACTTGGAAATCAATGAGCTGCCAGTGAGAGTTTCACTCGTAGCTGTATCATGCCAGCTTAATGGTACCAGACTCTTCATAAACAGCTCTTGACCTCTTGCTCTAACTTGCAGCAGAAGACAGCTGTTCTAACAGGAGCAGTCCAGCAAAGCCAGCTTGGGAGGGTTCGTGTGGTTGCTCTAGGAGGATCTCACTGCTGCTCTGCTGAGCTGCCGTGTGGCCAGTGCTGCTGAGACCCAGCCCCAGGTAACTCCTGGGCAGCCCTTTCTTTTCTGTAACAAATCAAACGTGCCACAAAATATTGCCACATCCCATGACTATATTGACACAATTGGGACTTCAACCCCAATTTTGCTTTGTGTTTTTGAAATGGCTTTATTTATCTTAAGATAAAGCGCACGTACTTTACCAACATGCTTAGGGCCAGTCCAGGGGCCCAGCCGTGTTGGGGGAGAAGAGTCAGTGCATGCACTGGGCACTGGGTCACCTGAGGACGGGACCCCTCCTGAGGGGTCCTGACCTGTGGCTCAGCTGCAACAGGAGCCAGAGAACCCTGAGACACTTTCAGAATTAGTCCCCCCTAAAAAAAGAAAGAAACGATGAATTTTTTATGACTTGCAGTGCTAAACGTATGTTTTGAAGTCAGCTGGTGTGAAAACTGCAGGGAAAAGGAACCAAACTTTATGCTGTTGGTCATAGGTTTTTATAACATGAAGAAGAAAAAAACAGACATTGTGTTTGCATTCTATTTCTGGGCCTTTTAAGCTGTAACAGCATGAGTGGTATTTGCATCAGGAGTTACCATATATCATTGCAAGCAACATATGCATAGATGGAAAAAAGATGACGGCAGCAGCAGGTTCAGTGAAATCTCAGGATCTCTCTGTGATAGGGACCTGCTAAAGGTTTGGTTTTATTTAGCGTAGCTTAAAATGTCATTGGCATATGTGTTTCTCAATTAACACCAATTTAATACACTCCAGAAGTGTTCTATTCTGAGAGCAGGCTTCAGAGTTTACAAAGGATCTAACCTGACATTTCAGTACAGGATATCCAGCCCCATTTACAATCAGGAAAGCACATTATGAAGGCTAGAATTTTTTTCTTTGACATTGTGTAACGTTGCCTCTAATGATAAATACAAAAGTCAGAAAATCTTAGCGAACGGTGCTGTACTATGGAAATTATGAGTCCCTCCAACCTCTGTGAGTCACTCATATCCCCCAGATGAAATGGTGCCTTCCAGCAAATGCAGAGATTCAGCAAGTGGATGGTTGATTTTCCTTCTCAGTGCCTTAACTGTGCTGTACATTTTGCTAAAAAATTTCTCAATGGATAAACTGCCAACTACCAACAGAACAGGTGAATGATATAGCTTAAAAAATAAAAATATAAAAAAACCAAGCCCCAAACTCAATGAGAAGTAGTCAATATCCTGAAAACCTGGGCTTTCTGTCAAAAATCTGGGGAGAGAAAGATTTACTGCTGATGGCTTCCTAAACGATAAATACAGATGTCCAACAGGATCCCAAAACCAAGTACTGAAAAGCTGAAGGATTATTTATTACACAAAAGGATGAATAAAGAATAGGCAAGTATCATTTCATATGAACTTTACACAGACTACACGAATGGCTACAAACTATTTAAAAAGAGCACTTGGCATTATTAATATTGATTTTGGAATATACAATTAGTTAGATGTAATGGGCCAAATTCAGCCCTGATGAAACCAGTAAGTTCAGGGAAGCTGTACAAGACAGAAATACCTCTCTTCAGATCTAGTGAAATGTTTATTCCAAAATCAATAAAAACAGAGTATGCATTAAAAAAATATTGCAGGGGAAAAAAGGTTAAAATCCAGCATTTAGGAGTTAGGAAATACTGGTATTCACCTTGCCCATTAATTTTCTCCTGTTGTGTGTCCATCGTCTGCACTGGAAAGGGAAAACCAGCCCGGGTTTGTGCAGTTCAAAAGTGTATCACAGGGCATTCACACAAGAGGGCAGAAGTGTGATTGGAGGGACAACCTGAATTTGGCCTTAATTGTCAATGTTTGGCTTTGCAATTTGCATGAACTTTCCTCCTTTTCTAAAGGGAAAAAAAAAATCAACCAAACAAAAACCCCATAAAAACTAAATATATTATATACAACTGCTGAAACCTTCCAAATCACACCTCCCTGGCAAGGCTAACCTCTGCCCCCCTGCACAGAAGTCTGCTCTTTGAGGTTCAGTGTATGAGCTGGAATATGCAAAAAATAAGGTCGTGTCTGGTTTCCAGCCAGGAAACTTCACCACTTTTTCCCATTTCCATTTTGCTGAGGAGACTCCAGCTGATGCCAGCCTAGGGAGGGAAAGGAGGGGGGAATTGGATGTTCAGGGAGGAGACTGGGAGAGGACATGCTCCCCATCCTGCTGCAGCTGCTCTGGCAGGTCCTTGGGTGCCTAGTGCAGTATGTGCTGCAGGAGCAGAGGTGGTTTGGTCCCAGCTGAGCTCAGCTCCCTGTAACACCCCTGCCTGGTTGCTGCTGTGGCACTGTGACACACTGCCTAGGATAACAACAATGAAAGTGAAACAGTGACTTTCACAGGCTTGTGTCACCACCAGGTTTGGACAGAGCCTCACAGCATGACAAAATTGCACTTTTGAAACCCGGATTTTTTTTCATTAGTAAATTTTAAAGAAAGCCAAAGACAGAGCAAACATTCATGTTTTTTGGTACAAGAGAATCTTTTAAAATTCACTGAGGCAATCTAAATGCATTGGACTGCTACTGTCTCTTGCAATAAATAATTTGGAAGAATCTTCCTTTGTGACAACATTCTCACCTACACACTGTCTAAAGCATGTGTGTTTGTACATACCCATATATATAAACACATCTTTGAATACAAACAGTTGGAAAGACTTCATCCTGAGCACCACTTGCCAGGAAATATGGAAAATTCTGATATATGATGAGTTAAAATATTAACAGATGTGCACATTCAAAGCTAGAATTTAATCCTGATTTTGACCAGGAATGCATGTTGAACTTTGTGTGTTGCTTTACAGAACTCTGAAGTTCAAAATCATTATCCAAGATGACCTTCTTTAAATCAGAGGAAATCTTATGCTTCAGATTCTTCAATTCCCGGTTCCAGTGCAAGCTTAGAGTTTCTTATGTTGTTTTGGTCCTTTGAAAACTGAGCTCAAAAGAAAAAACTCACTCACCAGGCACCCAAGTGGGTATTCACACCACCTAACTTCAGGCATCTAACTGTTCATAGAGTCGAGGGAGGTTCCTAGCATAGCTGCTCTGAAGCCCCTTTGGATGAGCTTACCTGTCTCTATCGACTATACAGATGCCTTTGGCTCCTAATTTAGGTACCTAATTTAGATGAGGTTACATGGTGTGATAATTTCATCCTCAAGCCTTACTGCAGGACACATATATACATGCTAGTCAGCCACAAGCTAATTCAATCCCAAATGAGTGCGGTCTGAGTTAAATTCAGGTTTTCACTAAAAATGAGCCTATGTGAAGATCTAGATGCCCTCAAGCTCTAAGAATCAAAGATCTTATTCTAGATGCAAATTTCTCTGACCTAGCTATAGCTTTGGCTGGAAATTTGGATTAGTCTTTTCCTTTAAAAAAAGCTATAAATCCTCTGTCCAAAGGTTCCTTATTTGTTTTATTACAATTATATGGTAATGTTCACAACCTCATTTTTGAGCCTTCAGTTACCACTACTGAACCATTTTTATGTTATACTTCATAAGTGACAGAGAACTTACAGAAGTACAAATACCATGCCTGGTATTTACATATCACTCCCCATTAAAGTGTTACCTCCCTTCCTTCTCCTCTCCCAGCTCACAACACACAGCAGTGGGAAACAAGCAGACAACTAAGTCCTGGTACAGCTGGGAAAAAATATCCTACCTGCACAATGCAGTTAGAATCATAGAATCACAGAATCATTTAGGTTGGAAAAGACCTCCAAGATCATTGAGTTCAACCTTTGACCAATCACCACCTTGTTAACTAGCCCAGAGCACTAAGTACCACATCCAGTCATGTCTTGAATACCTCCAAGGATGGTGACTCCATCACCTCCCTGGACAGTCTCTTTCAATGCCTGACATCCCTTTCAGTGAAGAAATTCTTCCTTATGTCCAACTCGAAGCTCCCATGGCACAGCTTGAGGCTCTTTTCTCTTGTCCTGTCCCTTGCTACCTTGTCACTTGGGAGCAGAGCCCAGTCCTCATCTGACTACAACCTCCTTTCAGGTAGTTGTAGAGAACAATAAGGTTTCCCCTGAGCCTCCTTTTCCCCAGTCTGAACACCTCCAGTTCCTTCAGCTGTTCCTCGTATGACTTATTCTCTAGACCCTTCCTCAGTTCTGTTGCCCTTCTCTGGACTCTCTCCAGCACCTCAGTGCAAGCTGCCCATCTGTGCTTGATGTACATTACCTGAAAGGGTTAAGAGAGTGAGAAGAGCATTCAGAAATACCTAGAAACAAGGATACCTGCAGGGCCTGCTCAGTTTGTTTTGAAGATACGTTGTTCTAACACAGTGGTTCACTGGTTGAATGTATTGCTATTTGATACCCTGCTAGACAACTCTGTGGCTGGAGTTTTGTGTCAGATCAGTTAAGCTTTCTGTCAGGATGTTCATTTCAGCGATGATCAAACCTTGGGCTTGTCCACACAGGCAAGCCCACAGGACAGGCTGTAGTGGGACTGTGCTGTGGTGTGGGCATTCACCCTTCCCAGGCTGCCCAGTTGAGGGGACAGCTCCATCCATACCCTGGGGAGCACACTGTGCTCCTGGGACATGCTCACCACCTCCACACAGGACAGTGGAGCACAGAGACTCATCTGCTACAGCTTCATGCACTGCTTTTCTTGCTTTCTAGCTCATATCACTCTGCTCCAAACAGGCCCTTCCTTCTCCATCTTTTCATGCTGCTTTCTGAGGGCTTTTTATTTTTTATGTTTTAAATCAGATGACAGGAGTGCAATATGCCCTTCTCAGCCCAATACCTAACCTTCTTCTAGGAATTCAGGAGAAGAGCTCCATCCTGCCAGTCTTCTCTATACCTGTTTGACTTGACTCCTGAAAATAGATGAATTCTCACAGAGTTCCTCACAAAGCTCTCCCCTCTGTACTCAATTCATCCAAACATGTTTTGTGATAGAAAATTTTGCCTCTGCAGTACATTGTCAAGACCCATTTTGAACTCTCAGCACTTAAAACTGAGGTGCTCAAATATTATCCTTGTCCATAAGAAAACTGACTGCTCTTTGCTTCCTGCCTCTTCACTGCAAAGGACTTTTTATCACATCCTAAAGTAACTGCATCTTCCTAATGGCCTCCTGTGAGGGACTTTATACAAAGCATTTCAGCACTTAAATAAATCATATCCCCTGTTGTTCCCTGACCACTATTTTACAAACTATTCCTAAGAAGGAGGAAAAACAATCTAATTAGTTAATCTTTGCACAGCACTTTGAAGAAGAAAGTGCTGTGTCTGTTTAAACATTCTTACACCACCTGGTGCTTTCAGTGCAGTCTCCAAAACTGATGAGGATCCAACACTGGCCCCCATGGGAACCATCCCCTGTTCACCACCTTTGCTTGCTGCTTTGTTGGGATGCACCTCAGATGACACCACTCTCCACACACACACATCAATATCCTTCCCAGAAAGAAAATAAAATGTCCTTCAAGTCCTAACTCGAGATATCTACAGTCCTTTCTCTATAAACAAACACACGCTCAAAACTCTCACTGGTTTGGGGGCTGATCCTGAACCTTTTTCTCATGTACTCATCAATACTCACTTGCACCAGCAGTGCTGGATGATCAGTTGACTCGTGGGATAAGGCAGCTACAGTACAAAACCTATGTGAGTTTGAGATTTTCACTGCTATGCAAACCAGCCAGAGAACCACTAAAACACAACAAAAGTAGCAACAACTTCTAATCAGGACATCTCCTCTGGTCTGGAAGGGAGCTTGGTGAAAAAACAAGCCAGTCAGTTAGATCAGCCCTCTAATTTACAACACAAAGCATCAATTAAATAAATTAATCAAAGGACAATTAATATCTTGTACAGTAGCAGGAAATTCAGCCCCAGCTTGTGCCGCACATGCAGTGGGTTTGAAAGCTGGCTGGACCCCACGGCGTGCGGTTTTTATTGCCGAGGAGTTGGTATTATTTCTCTTTCATCCAACGCCTTTGCTTTGTGTTTTCTGTTTTTAAGTGAGGGTTTGCGGTTGTTTCTAACCCATATGTCTCTAGTTTTGAGCCGCGTGGTTTGCCCCCTCTGTCTCTCATCATTGCTTTTGGCCCAGTTTCTTGACAGGAAATGCGAGATTTATTTTGTCTGGCCTGAACTACATTGTTCCTTCCTGACTACTGGTGTTACTTCACTCCAAATAACACGGCTTTGCGCTTACTGCTTGCATGAGGTCAAAACCTGAGGGGAACAGGCATGTTTAAGAGACACTGTGAGAGAAGGGGATAAGGCTTCAGGGCAAGAAAAGAGAAGAGAAGACAGAGGGGAGATGGAGAAAAGGTAAGAAATTAAGATATGATGTAAAAACTTTTGGTTTGGAAGAGATCCCTTACTCCTTCCCCTTCTCCCTTCAGCCAGCAATAAGCTGAACTGCTGCCTCAGAATAACTCCTGGATATGGATTCAAGCCAAGCCAGTAATGCTAACATTATCAATTGAAGCAGGACATTGCCAGGTAATTCAGATGATAAATTCAAGGAGAAAAACAGTCACTAAAACTGATACAGGAATTTAAAAAATGTTGCTGAAGATTTTCAGTCTTTGGCTGCTCAGTAGAACAAGCAGCTCAGAAACACGGAATACATCTGTGGTTCAGAGCAAAGCAAGTTGAATGCAAACAAACACAGAAATGCAGAAAGCTAAACATCAGTTTTTAAATGAATTGCATTTTACTTGCTCTGGTGCTTGTAGAAGGGTTTGTGAATCTTTGCCTGGTGTCATTAAGTACATAGCAAATTAACTTGTAAAAGGTGGGGCAGGATCTGTGCTAGGCATTGCAGTGATGCTGAAACCTGTGGCAACTCAAGCTTCCCAAGAGCAGAACAGCCTTACAGCTCCCAGACTGCTTTTTCACTCATCAAAGGGCTAAAAAACCCCATCTCTCCCCATTTACCTGACCTAAAATGAATCCAAAGCAACAACAAAGCTAGCTCTCCAGCCAGCAGAGGCACATACCTTGCCAGCATCCCAGCCTGCAGTGCATTTACTCTGAGTGGGGAATGCAGCTTCAGCCTGCCCACACACTTGCTTTTATCCTTGAAATTGGACTGAAGGAAGTTGTTCAGAGCTTCAGAAAAGCACAAGGGGTAATGGGCACTTTTGCCTAAAACACACCCAAACACTAGAATAAGTACCTTTTTCAGACTGAATTCTTTATCTTAACCTGATTTAAAATTTTCTTTTGTAAGACACTTCTGACAAAGTCATTCCCCACAGCATTTTTACCCTGATGGTTCAGAAGGAACTCAAACGCCTGCTACAAGCCTGCAGCCACAAATTAGCCACTAAGCAGCAAGCCTATGGAGGCTCAAACATCTTTAGACAACTCCACACGTTCTGATGCTTTTGGATGGTTTTCTGATACCAATCAAAACAAATTGCTCAGGATGGGGCTGAAGACCTGGGAGAAGGGAAGGATGTCTTTCTAAACAACCTGAACAGGCATTGCCCACACTGAAAGTCAATAAACAATCCAGGCTCCCTCATGGTAGCCTTTCGTACCTTAAACACTAAGGCACATTAGTGGGTTGGTACCACATCCCCACCAGGCACTGGCCAGCTCTGTGTGGTACAGGAAGCTGATGCTCTGTCCTGTGATGTTCCGATCTGCACAGACAAGATCCTGAGCAACATCCCAGACCTCTACTCCCCAAGCATCACATCACCACCAGCCAGCTTCTCACATAAAGGAAAATGGTTTTCTGTACCAGGTGAAATGTGGTGTCTGGGGAGATGGTTCTCGCTCCTCGTTCCAGAAACACAAGGACTGTGTGCACACTGAATCAAACAACACATTTGCTTGGTCAAAGCTCAGAGAAAGCTCTGAAAAATGTGGTATGAGGAAGCACATGGGACCAAGTGGCTGCAAGCAGGGAGGATCAGGGCCTCCCCTTCCAGCAGCAGGAGGTTATATTGGCTCAGCTGAGCATTGACTTGTACCTGCACAACAAGGCTGGAAGAGCAGAGGTTGTCCTTTGTGTTTTGGGGTGCAAATTTTTAGCTGAGGTGTCGAGGCATTGCTTCACTGTGGCACATGACACTAGCAGCAGCCTGACATCCTACTGCATGCTGAAGTTTCTATCTTTTCTATGCTAATACCTCAAATTGCTTATCCTTATGAAGTTGGGAGTCTCTCAGTGTCATGGCCGAACAGCACACGATCAAGCCTTGTGGTCAAGTTCTATTCCTTTATTGTTGAGGACTGAAGACTCCAAAGCTTATCAAATTAAAAATGGCCACTTAGTAAAAAATGGATTAAAAGTGGAATTTAAGTTGGCAAGAGCTTTCCAATAGGCAAATATGCCCAATGCTGACTTCTTGAAGTTCACCCCCAAACTCCTAGAGTGAGAAGCTAAAACCTGTGGGCCACCTTCAGCAGTGCTTTGTACACTTCAGAGCCTACTGATTTTATTGCAATTAGGTTTAAGTGGTGTTTAGCATTCCATGATTGCCCTACTTTACGGTCCCTTCATTTTCTTAGCTTAAAAAATAGCGATGTTGCAACACTGTAGTGTTTCTGTTGTGATTGTCATGATGGAAGCAGAGCCAATGCAATTTGCCCATGTTTTACTAACCGCCATCTGGCAGGGATATGGTGACATGCTAATCTTCACAGGACTCTTGTTTTTCAACTATCTGCTGGACAACTAAGGAGATCACCAGGCTGCTGGGATGAGTGCCAGATGGGAGGCAGGTATGTTTATGAGTTTAAGATTCTTATTTTCTTTCAGTGCTTTCACATGCTGTTCATGGAGTGGCAGGAAAAGTGAAAAGGGGGAGGAGAGGATGAGTCAGTGACTAGACTACAACTGTTCAAAATCACTTTGAAGTTCTGCAAAAGGCGGTTGTTTCACAGTCCACCTCTTATCTGCTGTTTGTTCACTTGGCCTTGAGGTCTGGATGGGCTTTTTGGAAGTCTTTCCAGTGCTCTGCCCAGTGCTTCCAGTCTGACAGGCAAGAACACTGCTGAATGCACATACAGTACCCAATAAAATGGCCATGCTTTCCTCTCTTCCTCATTCTTGGAGCTCTGGTGAGCTCCGGGGTGATGGAAGGACAGTCATATGCTGCCTCATCAGTAATTGCAGGCAGCTGACATGGTGTTAGCACAGCAGCAGAGTCTTGCAGAGGAATCTTAGTTACGGCAGCTTTGTACAAAGAGCAAGAGAAAAGTCTCTGCTCATCACCCTGCACTTCAGGGCTGCTAAAATGGAAAAAACTGCTGTAACAAGATGGAGACTGAGCCTTCACGATGCTAAACACCTAAGTAACCCAAAGGATAATGATGGCATCAAAACGATATAAGTATTTTGAAGTTTACCTCAAAATCCCGACAAGAAAAAACAGAAACTTCTGAATGGTGAAAGGACAACTGAGGACAGTGGATGAAGCAGTCAGCAGATCACTGCTCCTCAAGTGATCTAGACAGTAAGCTACCTTTGTCTGGAATGTGTTCAAGTCTAACCTACGTGATGCTTCTTAAGCTTCCCTCCTAGATCCCATGTCTCTAGGTCTCCTTAGGAGGGGCCACAGCTCACTGCTGAGGGTCTCAGTGGAGAGCAAGGTGTGCAGCACCGACCCCACTTACTGGGGCTGAGGCCAATGCTGTCTCCTGTCAACATTTCAGAAGAAATCAGCAGCTTCAGCAAATTCATCTAACAAATGCCTTACCCTGACTCACCTTCTTGCAGCAGGGCCAAAAACCAGAGTCTAGTTTTAGCCACTGTAATGACTAACATTCATAATGACTAACGAAGAATTACAGCTAAAAAACACAAGCTGCTTTAGCTCAAACTAAACAGTCATGGCTCACCAGTTAGGACTGAAAGATTCATGTTCAGCTCAAAGGCAGAGGAGTATCTGTGGCACACTCTCACCAACATGTGACATGAACAGAGCTATGTGCAACAAATCCTTATTACAGTAGGCTGCTCAGAACAAAGATTTCTGATGAGGGGGCTGGTTTGGAAGAACCCTGTGTTGCATCAATTAAGCAAAACAAACAACTCCTCACAAATTTCCCCCTAAACAAAAACCAGAGCACAAACAAACAAAAAAAAAAATCCCTCACCTGTCATGCTCCAGTTGGAAATCAGCTTGTGGTTATAGTCATGGTTAGAGCACAAGACATGCACACGTACCTTCTCCTTCCTTCCTCACCATAGGTAAGCCAATTACTGTGAAAATTATCTGCTCAATTATTAATTAAATATCTATAAATTCACACACTCACAGACAGTCTCTCTCTCAATAGGTCTTGGCATAAGGGAGCACACAGAATTTTGGCAATGAGCTGAGAGTGGAATAGGCGGCACAACCTAGACATGCCCAAGCCTTCTTGACACAGGAACAGCTTCTCTTCCCTATGCCAGTGGTTCGCTCAGTGCCAGCTCTGATGCACACCCCCTTCCAGGAATGGCTCTCATCCATGCTGGCAAACAAAATGATAGAGAAGAAAATATGAAATTACTCTTCAAAATGTAAGTGGAAGGATGAGCACGGCGCCAAGTGAGAAGTATCCAAATGTGAGATCCCACACTGCTACATGTCAGTTGGAAAGATGACACACATACAGAAAGTCAAGCAAACAGGTTCGTCCACAAAGGGAAGCTAAAGGAGATCATTTGCATTTTGTATAATAAAATATTTAAAGCAGCACTGCACAAATTATAAATAAAAACACTAACTGTAGTCACCAAGA
The DNA here is from genome assembly GCF_000695815.1 of Acanthisitta chloris. Classification (NCBI taxonomy): domain Eukaryota; kingdom Metazoa; phylum Chordata; class Aves; order Passeriformes; family Acanthisittidae; genus Acanthisitta; species Acanthisitta chloris. The sequence continues at coordinate 69,029 of NW_008681983.1, forward strand.
ATGCAAGCGCCCTATGTGGAAGCTGGCCAGCAAGCCCCTTCATTAAATACAGTATGATCAGAAGGAAATAGAAAAGTGGCTACAGACCTCTGAAGGCCAGCAGGTAATGCAAGCCAATTGATTATTCAGTTCTAATTAAGGGATCCAATACTTATTTTGGACTACTCACAGGAGAATAAAGCAAGAGTTCAGGGTGAAGTAAAGTCGACTTTATTTAACAATCTGCGACTGATTATAAGGGAGCAGCAAGTTCCAGATGGGTGGGAGTGCTCACAAAATCCCTTCTATTTTCCTACAACTCACAATCAATGCTTTTAGTTTCCATGTATTGTAATATTACCACTTAACACAACAAGCACAGCAAAACAAAGAAACATAAACCAACTTTGCACCAAAAATTGGGGACTGAACAGGACATGCATTCCCGCTCAACAAAGGATGTGGTTCAGGCTTCTAATTTTAGCATCTCATTCGAAATGATACCTGATTTAGTGTTGCTTGGTCAAGCCCTCAGCTCTGGCCTAGCCCTAAGAAGCTGTTCAATTCTATCGTGCAAAATATGCAGCCTTTATGGGACGGAGATCATGCCTGCTTCTATGCTGTAGAAAAATCCTCATACAGATAGTATTTTAAAATAACATTCACTTTAGCCATTATTTATTTGCAACTATCTGTGTTTAAGAGCTACTATAATTCTGAAATGAACAATTGTTTTGCTTTTTAAATTTGTCTTACGCCTCATAACCACCCAGATTTATTCTTGCTGGTGTGCAAATCATATGGAAGCATGAAAATCCCAATAGTTTAAGAAAAAATACAGTACCTTTTCTGTTATAACGGCAAGTTCAAGCAACTGTTCATTTTTATATTCAGAAAACGCAATATACTTTAACATTGTGATTCCCATTCCGTGCCTTTGCCCACCCTGTACCTAATCCCCACTGTCTTGGCACAGCAGTGGAAAAGCAGCAGGACCATGAGTAATGGTAAAAGCCTGGAACTTAGCAGCCTTAATTGATTCATATTCTGTGAAAAGCAAGAGAAAAGGTCTATGTTTGTCTCCTTGCAGAGCTCCTAAGTAAACCCTGCTAGACAGAGTACGTGCATTAGGCTCAGCAGAGCTAGGTAAGATAACGCAACTTTCACCCACAAAGATTTCCCTAGGCAGCAGCTGTAAAAGGGTTAATAACTGATGTTTCCATTAAATCTGACCTACCTCTCAGTTTTGCCGTAGCCTGATGCAATCCTTGTTTTGCACTCACTTGCATGGACAAATGGAGTCACTCCATAACACGTAACGCACAACCCTCGCGCTAACAAAAGGTCAATTAATTTTAAATGGACGCACAGAGGATTATTTCTGCTTAAACTTAAAACAAACAAACCAGGGCAAAGCCTTCCTATGCACTGTGCTGGTACTTGCCAAGAATTAAAAGCTCCCCATTCAGAACCTAATGGACACAGAATGCATCTGTAGGCATCCATGTGTACTTTGAACAGAAATCAATACTATCACCTCACAACTCCAGCCAGGACAATATTCAGCCTCCCTGAGCTCTTCAATCCAAAACGTCAACCATCGCATCTCTAAATTTTCAAGGACCAGTGACAGTCTCCTTTGCTGAGAATTCATGGTTAGGTATGAACAGCAGCAACAATAAAAAGCCCTCAAAACCTTTCTAGAGGAAGCCATTCTTTTATTAACTTATTTTTAAATCCCTACTCTGAATTGGTTTTCAACACAAAAAGATTGAGGATGGCTGTCTAAGAGGATTGATTATAGGATGTGCATTACTTTGGTCAACTGTTTGAACACACTAAAGGTCAAAACAGACCAAGTAATTGGTCAGGAGCTGATCACCTTAACATAAACCCACTAGGAACGGAACTAACACTGCAAAAATTACCCTTGTGATTAATATTAGTGGACCCTAAGTCAAGTATGGAAAATAGACTTATTCCTAGGAGGAGTTCCACCAGATCAAGTGTGTGGCAGCACCAGTTAAGCAGCAATGTTCAGAAGATGTAATGAAAAGATCCCAATGGCGATCAGCACATTGTTCAATATTCCAGCATATATTTACTAAATACGTTCTACTAGGAGAGTTTATTATTCATAATAATATAATAATATCAGTAATAATTTTTAGAGAGCTAAAATATAACTTGCTCAGAAGCTAAAATTACCACAGGCTCCATGTTTCTTAGGTTGGGGTGTTCAGGAACTGTGTGCTATGCCTTTTTTTTAAATCGGAAACCAGCCGTTTCTACAAGAAAATTTGAATTGTGCCAAAATACTCAAATGAAATATTCTGGGGCAAGATCAATGCAACGTGAGTCATTTCAGTACGTTTAAGCTACCTGTAAATGGCTATACCTGATGGCATTTATCCTAAGGCATTTGTGCAGGCAACTGAAGCAATTCCACAGCAGTTAACATAAAACTGATGAAGTGCAGGGGAAGTATGGGTAGAAAAGAGCAAAACAGTGCCTGACTTAAAAGAAATTAAAATTGGAGGAATTACAAACTTCAGTTTACCTTCAGTTCCCAGAAAATCAGAAAAAATAAACAAACCTTTTGTAAGCACAAGTGGTATGAAGGAGATGAATAATACACATCAGCAGTGATTTGTCAAGAAAATATTTTGCTAAATGAATCTCTTTTCTTTTGCCTGCTACTTATAGCTCTTTGCAGAGCACCAGGAGTAGGAGTTGCCATACTCAGTTTGTGGTTCAGTTTTGAAACTGTCTGACACTACCTTTACATAAGTAAACTATATGATCTTCAAGAGAGATGGTCTTGCTGGAACTCTCCTAGGGCGGACAGGAAAACAATACACTATTGCAAAGAAAACAACAAAACCCCATTATTAATAGTGCATTACTAAAATGGAAAAATGCATAGAGACGCATTCCACAAGGATCTGCCCTAAATCTGGTGCTACTCAATATTTTCACTAGCAACTTAGACGATGGAATAAAGAGTGTTCTTATAAAATCCACAGATAGCATCAAACTGAGAGAGACAGCAAGTAGGAAGACAGAACAGGAATTCTAAATGATCTTGAAAATTGGAGGAGCAGTCTGCAAAGGATGCAATTGGGACAAGAAGATGTAACTATAATTAGGTAGAACAGTTAACTGCATAAATGCAGGATTGGGAGCGATGGGTTAGGGAACACTTCTTTGGGAAAGGATCTGGGTGTTACGGTCAATTGCAAGTCAACAACATGATGATATTGTGAAGAAGGTCAGCAACACCACCAAGGCATGTATAATCAGATGATACATGAAGGTAAACAAAGAAAATCTTTCACTCTCTTCATCACTGCTAAGATCTCTGTAGGTAATTATTTTGGGGCACTTCTCTTGAAATTTAAAATAAACTACCTGTAGATAGCTCCTAATTTCCACTTGAAATTTAATCATCTTTTTTCTAATCCCTTAACTTAAAATGCTGTTCTCTTTCTTGATGTATGAGCACCAGATAAACCACGTAATTCCGTTAAACACACATAAACAGAGCTGTACACAACATTCTACGTGATTTGTACAATGGTTTTCTTCCCTCTTTTGCTGGAAAAACCAAACCTGATACATCCTGCACCCAAATTGCCTTTTTTGTATTGTTGCATTAAATGTTTCAGAGTAATCCTATGATCGCCTAAATGTCCAGGACTTTCCCTCTCACTTTGAGGAATGGAGGAGATGACAAGGTATAGCAAACATCCTTGTCATTAGTCCTTAACCAAACGACCTTGCTCATTATGCTGCAAAGTTTAATCTGACTGTTAACCCCTCGTCTTCGAAGTCATCTAATTTGACATTATGTCATGCTTATCCTTCCCTAAAATGACAGTGTCTCTCAAATTTCTATGGTTGCTTTCTGTTTAAAACACAACTCTAAGAGCTATTAAAGTTTTTCCTTTATTGGTCTTCTTTTTCCCTTTTACTTAGGTATATGAATGATGAAAATCTCATGGTGTAAATCACAATTTGTTCTTGTGTTTTTATGGTTTGTTTTTTTAAACAGAAGTCAGCCATATGAGGCTTTATTCATTAATTCCATAACTGTCATGACCAAACCCTCTCTCTCTGCTGAAAGACTGGTAGGTTGTTTATTCCTTTTAACCTCTGTGATACGTTTAGATTGATTGAACATTTTCAAAGCTGACACTGAAAGGGATTAAAAAAAAAAAAAAAGAAAAAAAACCAAGCTTAAAATTGCAGTTCCCAATCAGGCAATAGGCTTTGCCAAAGGTCAGCTCTACATGAGAGTTCACAGTTTTAAAACATACATTATTTTCTCTTTAAATAACATGCAAGATACTGTTCATGATCTCCTATGCCAATGCTTTTCATAGTGCTATAAAACATACTCTCTTCTATATAATGGACTCCTCAAATACATATTGGAACTGACAGAACGGTTCTAGGTTTGATGATAAAGTCATAATGTAAAATTTTATGGCTTGTTGTAAGGAGGAGATCAGGCAAGGAGAATGTACAGCCCAGGTGATGGTTCTGTCTGGCCCTGAACTGATCTCTGCAGCTCCTCATCTTCACTGATTATAAAAAGGACAAATGCATTACCCAAACCAGATCAAACAAATATTTGAAACACTGCTACCATTATTTAAAATGTTCTGAATGTTTGTCTACTTTAAAATGATTGAGATATATTGTTACTGATATTGCTCTTAGTATAAAATAATGTGTATGATAAGGGATGAAATAGGGATGGCTGGGGCTGATTTGTGTATAAGTGATGTTCTTTTTCACAGTCCCATGATTTGTCTTCTTCCACAGTTTTCTGAAGCAACTGTTTCAGATCCAGCTGCCACACACGCCCAATAACTAGTTCTCATCACAAGTTTCCTAAGGAGTCTCAGCAGACAGATGGAAATGATACACATGCGCAACAGCCACATGCACACAATAGAGCCACTGTATCAGTAATGTGGGAAATATAGCATCCCTCCATCCCCGGGCAGGCCTTAATGCACTGGATCGTAACAGCCCCAAAGAAGTGTTTGTGGTCTACTGAGCCAATCATCTGTACGTTAAAACCTCAGAGTTGGCACTACCATCTCTTTGGCACAAGACTTAAAAAATATCAGTTAAAAAGGAGAAATAAAAGGAACACACCAAAGCCACACGAAAGTCAGAGTAATTTAGTTACTCATGACCAGCAAAGTGCTAAACACATGCTTAGCTTGACTCCAGCACAAGTGAAGACAGAGCTGACTTCTTTTGCTGAGTCAGGATCTTAGTACTGAACATTACCCAAAATTGCTCTGCTGCTGAACACACTAGGCACATTCTTAATCTAAAACTGATATCACACCACACATCCCACTATTGGCAATAATGGGGTAATATCATCCCCGCGTCGCCAGCAAGATGCACTTTCATATATTCCAATGGCACAGCTTTTTCAGAGAGAACCCTGTGCAATTTGTTCTACATGCACCTTAAAGGCAGTTGTTTCTCACATTTGTGCAAACAGCTGCTAGCAAACAGAGATGAGCACATCCTGAAGGGCACCCTGTCTGGCCAGCATGACCCAACTGTGCACAACTGTACTCTTGAGCCTGCAAGGAAGCTGGAGACAGTCTATTTACAAAGGCCTGGAGTGACAGGATGAGGGGGAATGACCTCAAACTGAGAGTAGGGTTAGATTAGATATTAGGAGTAAATTCTTCCCTGTGAGGCTGGAGAGGCACTGACACAGGTAGCCCAGAGAAGTTGTGGCTGCCCCATCCCTGAGAGTGTTCAAAGCCAGGTTGGATAGATACACTACTGCTTCCTTTTCTGACTTTGCTGTCACTGCTCCCCAGCTGCTGAGTGAGACATGGCTTGAGGCCCTGCAGCATCCAGGGAGAACTTGGAAGCAGAGAGCCACGATCTGAGCACAAACACTACAGAGAGTTAGTGACAACCGCACACAGAGCAACCTTTTCCCATCATGTTAAATGTGTTAAAAACACGTTTACATCAGTTATTTTTGAGGATGAAAAATTTCTCCTGGGGTTGGCAGGGAGAATTTTTCCCTGCTCACAAGTGTTGCCATGGGATTGAAGGAATGAATGGGGGGGGCTTATGGTTTGTAGCCTTGAACACCATGTGTCTGAGGATAAGGGAGAGAAGATCTATGCTAGAGTACAGGAAAATTTGTTCTTCCCATTCATTTGAGAAAAGGATATCATGGGGGGAAAAAAGCCAACAGGAAAATGTAAACAAAAAAGAAAATACCGAAGGATGTCAGAACAGGGAGGGTGCAGACCTCAAAAATACTTCATACTGGTTGTCATCTTTCCATATATACAATGGCAAGAGTAATTATAAAAACAAATAATCAGACATTATAGCTGGCTTAATCCTTGCTTAAGTACTGCAGACATAACTCTGAAAGCGTGCACAATGTGATTATAAATAAAAGCTGTGGTCTGTCATTAAATTGAGCTATTTCAGAGTTTGAAAAGACGGCAACTCAGGAATTAGCAGTGCGGATGCTGTTGCAGTAACATCAGCCACCAAACTTCAAGCAGAGCCCGTGTTATATTTCAAGATTTTAAGTCCACCTACTAAGACTGATTACCTCTTCTTAGTCCCTGAATGGAGAGGGCACTTCAGGACATACTTCAGAGTATCTGTATCTAGGAATGTACTTAAATGTGCACTCACACAAAGGGGTATTTCTCTGAACTGGGGTCTCAGTTTCTTGGGGCTGATGCTGTTGCAAGCTACTGAAAACTGGGCTTCCAGTACCAGTCTGGATGTTGTGACTGCTGTACATGATAACCAAAGTTTTTTATAAATTGACACCTGGCCTGTTTTTTTGATTACATATTTACATATGCAGACACAGAGAAGTACAGCAACACTTTAAATTTGTGTGTAATAAATGAAAATAAGTTCTTAAACTACGAGTCAAAACATTCCTTGGTTTTAAATAAAAGACTGAACTCTACATAAAATCATCTGTGTGCTTTTGTATTTTCCACACAAAGTCCATAGGATCAGCAAAACTCATCCAGCCAAGATTTCCTTGGAAAACATTTAGGTCCTTATCCCACTTGAGACATCAAGTCGCTACTACTAACCTCTTCCCTCACTGAAAAACTCCATTAGCTTTGAAAAGGATGATTGCTTTAAGGGAAAAACAAAGTGCTCAGAGAAAGAAACCCTCCTTTGGAAAACAGGAGCATTCTCTCCTCGCTGGTGTGAATACAGACTAGTGTTGTATTCCCATACCTCTGCAAGCAAGAGGATGCTCCTGCAAAACCCCTTGCTCACTGGGAAGGACCCGGACAACAATCTTCAGAATAAGCTGTATGCATGTCCTCTCTGCCAGGGCTAAAGTCTCAGTAACCACATATTATGTGGAAAGAAATGTTATTTTCACACCTTTCTCCTGCTCCAGATGGGTCAGATAAGGAACTGTGGTCAGTGTAGTGAACTGGAAAGTTTATTCAGAGACAAAGCTGCAGATCAGTGTGCAGTTGGGGAAAAGCAGCTGACTTGGATAGTAAGATTAGAGAGGAGCTGCAGAGGATCTCGATGCAGTAAAGATGGATTGTGCTCCAGATGTGGCATCGAGGTTATTAAAGTCCTCTTTATCAGATGGTGCAAACACATAGCCACATATAATTGTTTACAGCTCTGTCAAAGATACCTGAGGCTTAGGATCCTGCAAAACATGGAGCAAGAAAGGGTCTTTATTGACTGAACAAGCAGCGACCTGTTACTGAGTGTGTTTGTTAGCACTTCCAACGTGATCGTGTGTCCTGAGCCACGACAGGAAATAAAGGGCCCTTTCTGCTAAAGAAAACCCTACTCTGTCCCAGAATTTGTAATAACACTTTTTTTTCTATAGTCAGGATTCATTACATCTGGCTGTTTTTTTCCCTAACCTTTCTGGCTCACTTAGTTGTGAAGGTACATTCAGGGTACTTACGGCTCCTAAAGGGGATTGAGTTTTCCTTTCTATTTTGAAATAGGAATCAACAAAAGCTGATTATTTTTGGCAATTTTTGATGACTTCAGTAGATGGTCCTCTGCTTTGCTTTGTGGACTCAGTCTGGGGTTTTTTTAGGTGCCACAATGCTATCAAAGTACAAATTACTGTACATGCTCTTTGCTGACATTACAAGCTGTGATCTGGCACTGAAAGCAACTTAACCGAGCTGAGACAGTGGCATGTACTCTGTGACAGATTAGTGCACAGGCAAAAGGAAAAGCTCTCATTTAAGGAACGCAGAAGGCTTTTGTCCATCATATTACATGCTAATTTGGTGACCTGAAACTCCTGATGGTTCCTCAGCAGCTAAAGAGAACTGTAGCATCCTCATGCTTTTACAATGCAAACTTTTCCTTTCCAATCCTCTTCATGCTTTTTTTTTCCTACCTCAGTACTTTGCAAAATGAAAAGGATGGAAGCAAAAGTTAACATGCTTTAGCAGTCCCCACAGGCTGCTTAAGCAAACACTGTGATTGCAATTTAGACAATCTGGAGTCCATTCAATATTAAATCCCCAGCCCAGGCTACAACTGCCAAACAAATAAAGGATTCATGGAGTACTTTACGCTGTCATTTACTACCGCAACCATTGTCACTTGACAATCCAGAGGAGGAGCCTGCAAGGTCTGATACTGCACCAGCTACATCTGTCAACAAGAAGACAGAGAGCTCTGCTAAGCAAACAGGCTTGATCCTGCTTTACACAGTCTCCCTTTGTCTTGCCCCAGCTGAGCCTCTTCTAATCTTCTCAGGCTATCTTCAGCAGCACAAGCAAGAACTTCTGCTGGAACCAGGCAGACAAAAGATGCCTTTCTTCACCCTTCTGGACTGTTTAAATGTTTATGCCACTCCACCTCTGTCCCTGCACCTTTATCCCACGTCCCCACCCACTGTACAACTGGAATGAACACATACTATTTGGACAGCAAATTCTACCAGGGTTATATCACAGACTCACGTCAGAGTGAGGGGGAAAAAAACCCCTCCAAATTACCTAAAACAATATTCTCAAAACAAAAATTTGTGGGTTTGGAATGTAAACACAATATACATTTTACTCTCTCTCAGCTGCAAAATATTTCAGTTACTTATTCTGAAGTGACACCCAGATCAAGCTCCCATTGTGCTCTTCATGTCAGGATGAGCTGGTTTGGTTAGAGTGTTCTTATTTGTCTCCTATAGAAAACCTCTGGCATTAGAAATATTTACCACTCCAAAAATTGATCCACTTGGAAATATTTAAGTAAAAATTAACAAGGTATATTACTCTAGATGTCCAGGCTGGCAAATACTAGCACTGAAAATCTTGCACCAAGTAACTTTTTTCATAGCTAGCCATCTTAAATAAATAGTACATGAGCAGTGTCTCTAGGTAAACCCACAGGACACACTTCATCTCAAGAAACACAAATGAATGCAAGATTTCCAGCTGTTTCAGCATCAGGAACTGCCATATTTATTCTGGAAGGAGCAAACAACAGATGTAGTTGGATAGCAAGAGTTCATCTGGTTTTCAACCACACTTGAAATAAAACTCAATTTGCCATTATCATGTCAAAAGCACTTGATAAATGTCAGGAGTTTGGGGGAAATCCTAATGTGTAAACCTCAACTTCCAATTGCTTAGCCAGGTTAGAAGGGGCCTCACAGGATAAAATCCTTTATCAACATCTGTTAAAGCAACTATTAGCAAGAAGTGGTTTCCTCAGCTTGCGAAATTCACATGTATTTGTGATGTTTCCTCCTTTGCTTAGCGATGTGACACCTCAATCTGCCACCTTGAACTGCTCCTGCCAGGGACGTGCCCTGCACAAGTAAGGTGGGACAGGACCCAGAGCCTGGAGCTGCCTTGGCAGTGTTTTGTGTTGATTGCTTTATTAAAAACAGAGAGGAATATGTTGAGGAAATAAAATTACCATTAATACAACCCCACCTTCCCACTGTGCCACCTCCAGCTGCCCCTCTACCAGGGAACAAGTAGAGCCCACTGCTGGCTCCAGGGCTCCCCAGCCCAGACCACCCAGCAAACTAACACTCATGGTGCCACTTTTCAACCAGAGCCTTCTGCTTACCATGTGCTTTGGTGGCTTCCTTTAAAAATACAATGGCAGAGAGCTAGAAGGGATGTGTAACCCAAAGCCTCAGTTAGATGACTAACTATCCATCTGTACCTTATGGCTTGGAAAACTAATGTTTTCTCCTCACATACATAATCAGGCACGTTAGCAATCAGGCTGATGCAGTATATCAGACCTGACTGACAGAAAGATTTTTAGAGATACAAACCTGGGGGAAAAAAAAAAGTGAAAAACGGGGAAAAAAAAAAAGAGGAAAGAATTGCTGGACGAAATCTGACGTAAATGGGCCTGTGCCAGGAGTGAATTGAGCTGGTTAAATATATATTCAAATCTGAGTATCTCTTTCAATCTCTCATTCATCCCTCCTCAAAAAGGGAAGAAAGAAATTCCATTATCTCAATAGTATTTGCTGTCAGCAGCTTTATTCTCTACTAGTAGGAGCCACACAGCTCTCCACTCCCTCACTATGAAGTATACTCCTAACTTTATATCCAATTCTGGTTAGCTGTGTTTTCATTACTGTGACTCTGCAATGGCAGCCACTGCATTTTTTTTCCTTCTGCCTGTGACTGTATATTGCTCCACACAAATGGATTTCATCCTTGATTGTACCCAAGCATTATTTCCTAACCAATAAATAATTCACAATAACAATTTACCTCCATTCCTCTCATGTTGGCACTCTCACTTTTTAATCCTGTAAGCTTAAGGACATCAAAAATAACAAATTTTTCAGGCCGAGGTTACAACTCATATTATTTACTAAGGTCACTAATACAGATCCCACATTCATTCTATGCATTTTTTTGCCTTCCCTGTGCTTTGGTGTCCTGTCCCTCATTTGAGGTATTTGTCACACATTTTTAAAGGCTCGTGTCATGCATGTGAGCCTTGGCAGGTCACGAGTTATAACCAGCAGCCTGTGTGACCCTTGCACTTCTACCCCCCATCCAATTTCTTTTCTTCTTCTCTCTTCTTTTCTTCTTGCTCTCCAAATACCATCTTGTCTGCCCCTGCTGAGATATCGCAGAAATGTTCTTCATCAACATACAGTGTCATCTAACACATGGAGCCTGCCAAGTTTTCATGTTGTTATATCAGGAAAATATCCCTCAGGGGCAAGGGGAGAGGAAGAGGTCATTTTTCATCTATGGAAGAGTGAGTAACCCTTTTCCTTTGGGACTAAGAGGGTCTTAATTTAACAAACCTTCTTCCCTGTCACACTGCTGCTGCTCACTTGCACACCACGACAGGCTAGGCAGCACGAGAGCTGGAGAATAAAGCATAAAGTAGCAGTTAAACTTGGCTTGGCGTGCTGGAATTCAAAATAATTAAATGCAGAATGGGAGGGAAGCCAAAAGTATAGGAGTTTCCAGTGCAGAGGAGGGAATTTGTCTGGTTTCCAGGTGCGATGAGCAATCCTCAGAAGGCTCTCATCAGTTCAAAGAAGGAAGCCCAAAACGTGGGTTCTTAGGCAAACTTTAATCAAACTGTATAAATCTTTTCAATCTTCAAAAAGATTCAGAACTGGGGATCACTGAAAATAGGCTTTTTCAGGGATGGAGTGACTTCTTTTTCTCTTTTAAAACCAAAAAACTTCTTTGGCATTTTTCATTGTGGGCAAACTGGCAATAACATGGTTAAGTGTTCCATGACAACCTAAACTGTTTCTTTTTCCTAGCCCAAAAAGGGATTCAGTGGCCAAATGGATTATTATTTTGGCTGTGGATATTTGCATTGGAACCAGTACTTTCTCTGCTGCTAAGGCTTAGGCTGTCCTCAGATGAACATAAGGTAAGCAAAGCAGCAATACAAAATAAAACTCCAGTAGCTTGGAGAAAAGAGGCTGCTGGTTGGTTTCAGTTTTAGAGGCATCTCTGACTCAAAAGACAAATCAGACCAGTGGAAAATAGGAGATTTTACATGCCCTAGGTGGACAGGCATATTTTTTTCAAATAAAACTGCTGAAAACTCTAATCCCACCTACAGAATTACACAAAATTCAATCAATGAATCCTAGAATGGCCTGGGTTGGAAGGGACCTTAAAGGTCATCTAGTTCCAAACCCCAAATCAGGGATTTACATTAAGGAATTCATATGAATTCCTTATTAGCCTACCAAATGCAGGCAATATCCAAGACCAGAACAGGTTCATTTTCTAGCACTAGTAGAGATGATGAAAAAAAAAAAAGTTTCGCTCATTAAAGCACTTCCTGAAAGAGCAGGAATTTAATTTAAATTGTTAGCCCTGAAAATCAGCAGTCAAAGTCAGAAATCCTGCTTTTTACAGCTCTAAACCAGTTCTGCATTGCAGCAGCATTGGCCTCTTATCTAAACCAAACCTCCAGCTTTACTCAGATTCGAAAGCATCCTCTTAACTAATTTCTGTCACAGTCTTGTTTGATTTAGAGACATTAGGCAATAATATCCTGTGAATACTTGCCACTAGTGACCTGCCTATACTGATGATAAGATAGAGTGTGAAGAACTCTGTAGCCACTGCTTTGTTGCCTCCCCTTTCATCCAAGCTAGGCAGCAATCACCAGAGGAGGGTAAACACTGTAGTCCCTCAAACAGGTCTACACAGGAATGTTTTTGCTTGGTGGTTTGTTTTTTTTTTACAGGAACAGCAGTGTTCCAGCAATTCTAAATGCAACCAAAAAATTTGTAAAAAAGCTGTAAAACTTTCAAGTCCTTTTTTTTTCTCTTAGAATTTTGAATAATCTTTTATAGTCTCAGGGATGACACAGAGAGGAAAAGAAAATAAAAATTTCAGAGATGGCACAAGTTCCTCAGCAACAAACTCTGCCTTCTGACTCTCTAATGACACCTGCTTTGCCCCATGGGACACAGACTGGCCTTCCTCATGCTCCAAGTGGTGCAGATCAAGTCTTGCTGATTATTGGATTCAGTCTGTAGGCATCACTCTTGTGATTCCCTGGCAGGACCACTTCATTTTGATGACCTCAGGATTTCACAGCCTGAGAAACTCTGGCCAGTCAGGGAGTTAGAGAGTAAAATAATACCATCCTCCTCTCAAAGCATCTCTTTTTCTGCAAAGTACAGGGTAAAGGACAAAAATCAGCATAAGAAACACATACACAAGTCTTGCATATATTATTTTGCCTCCAGTAGTTCATATCTGTTCACAAAACTCCTTGTCTTCTGATAGAAGGAGCAAATTCATCTGAGTCAATCTGCTTGCTGATGCTCCTTGTGTATCTTCACCCAGACTTCTTCACCTAAACATCTTCACCACTTTTTTTTTTTGAGTTAGAAAAGCTTATGGTGTGATAAAGATCGGTGTGGTGGCTAAAACAGCACAAGAGTATGTTTTCCTTCTATTTTTCCCCCCCCAAAACCTTTTCTTACCCTTCTGGCAATTTTTTTATATTATGCCAATCAAGAAGGAAAGCTCATAAGATAGTGAAAATACTCAAAGCCAGTTTTCTGGAGAGAATAACACAGCAATCAGGTTCAAGTTCTATTGCACCTGCAGGCACATTTCTTCAAGTGCAGCTTCCTGAAAATATTGGCAAATTAGAGACCCTTATTTTTCAGCTCAGCATCATCTGCCCCTAAAATGATTTCACTGACTCCACTCAAACTATAAACAAAATATCCAAACTGGGCTCTAGGTAGAGTTCTAACACCTCCTGCTTTCATTCACATTTTGTTTGCTTCTTGTAGAATAAACCATTATCCTACTTTGCCTTCAACACAGTAAACTCTATGTGAGCTACGATTTTCTGTGCAGTCTCAACTTCCAACTCAAGTTAATTTCCCAGTGTAATAGCCTCCACCACCCATGTATTTGAGAGACACTGATACACTTAACCCAAAGATTCATCTAACATTTGAATGACAGTTTTTGGACTTTTGTGTTTGTGTGGAAACACATTCTTATTGCTACTTCAAGCTGTACCCACCATGAAGAGCACAATAAAGAACCACTTCCTGGGGTGTTTTTTTCAACCACAGCAATGAAAGGAAAAGAGTAGTAAATACCTCTTTACTTGCAGATACCCAATGGTTATTCCCACTGCATAGAAACAGAGAATGAAGCAGATGAAGGAGATGGAGTAATGGAGCACGTCCTCCAAAGGTTCTGTAAGACAAGGACAGGGTGGGAAAGTGGCTCTTAATGATCCTCACCCCTCTTCTCATAGTGGACAGCCTATGTGATCTATATTATTTCTATACTGGATGTGTTTAACAAGTACCAAATTATTTAAAACAAAACCAAACAAACCAAAACATAAACTAAACCCTCCTGAAATTTTCAGTCATGTTCTAACAATAGAAGATCAGATGTTGAGGGATTCTACTGTGTACTCCTTTCAGAGGAATGACTGAAATTTCATGGTTTTCCATTCTGTCTACATTTCAACCCATGCAGGAAGTGTTCCTGACTGTAGGGTGGACTTGTTCACTTTGGGGGGAAAAAAGGAAAGCATATCCTTGATTTCTTTTACATAAAGAAACTCTTTACCTTTTACCTACATTAAGCTAATCCCTTTGAAAAAAAACAGCTATTGCACGTCAAGTGTTAAAAATAAACTATAAAAATTGGAAAAATAGTTCCATATTAGATTCCTTGAGCACTGGTAACAGGGAAGAAATTATGGCGTCCTTGGTACACGAAACACAATACGCATGCTTAATTCTCAGAAAGTCCCACCTTTTAAAAATATTTAATAAAACATCAAAGCATCCTATTACTTCAGAAATCCACACCAGATTCAAGCACTGATATGCAATTAAAAGCAAGAGCTAATTTCTGTAAGGAGGTGCTCTACTTTTAAAGACATCTTTATGTAAGCGATATTTTTTTTCCTTTCCAAATTCAAATCATAACTGTGTGTTAAGTGAAGAGTAAAATCTCTAGCTTGGCTTCAAAATGGCAATTTTTAGTCTTAATGACCTTCACACAGCACTTTTGAACATCACATTAAAAAGATAAGCCTTTGAAAACTTTAAAATGTGGATAAGTAGGAAATATTTGAATAAGTAATTATGAAGGCTTAAGAGAAGAATGATACATATCATCACTAGGCCATATTCAAAGAAACACATTAGATCTTGGAGAATCAGTTGTTCTTAAAAAGACCCATATCCATATGAATGTGTGTTGCAGGTAATGAGCAGATGCATATATCTCATTCCTAAAACTCCTGTAAGGATATTTCTCACCAAACAGCAGCGTTACAGCCTCTGATTCAGCAAAGCACTTTTGTTTCAGCATAATTAACCATATGAAGTCACGCTCAAGTCAACTGTCTCAGTCAAGGAGTGCTCTCGAAAATAACTACACATACGCCATAAACAGATGTCAGTAGGGTCAAATCCAATATTTAAATCAAGATGAGATTTAACATACTACTCTATGGACTGAGGACCTAAGCTAACAGGACGTATTTTAGGAATTAGGAAACAACTCTTCACTGCTTGAATAAGAAGAACTGAGTATTTCAGAGCTGTCTGTGGAATTTTATATCTAAGCTCTCATGCGATTTAAAATGGGTCAGTGACATCAAACTCCATAGGCAACTCTGGAAATTTCAGCCACAATTCCTAGAAAGTTGAAGTCGACACTGTCGTGGTTTATTTTAAGACACTGGGTGCACTGTGATTTTTTAGACTGGTGAGTTGCAGCCTCCCTAAAACGAGAAGTACGTGTGTGAGTGCATGATATCCTCCTAAACAGGATTAAAAAACAGTCCCCGCTGAACATCACCATTCATAATTTAAGGGTCAACAGGAAAGCAAAGAGATCCCTTTCAAAGTAAAAGCAAATATTTATTTCAGTCCTCGAGCTACTGTACTGTTGCATCAGCATGTTAACCAAAAAGGTACTAAAACATGTTCCATATTTCTCACTTAGGGGCTCCTATCTATAACTTGGGTCATTTGGGGTTTGGGTAACGGTAGAACTTTAACAAGGTTAACTAAATAAGGTTTTAATCGTGACCTCCATGGATATTTAAGCCATGCAACCTATCAGGGTTTCCTGTATGTTTTTGAATTTTTCATTTCTATAAAACTTAAATCTGTTCTGAAAATAATGACTAGATTAAAAATAGAAAAAAAAGAAGAAAGTATGCTGTAGTTATGATCAGTCAATACCTTCCACACGGGAAACAGCGATTTCCTACAAAAGCAACCTAAACTCCTGAAAGAAACAGTCTATTGTCAGCTCATGCACTCAACTTTATGTCTAAAAATCATGTAATTTTCTACATCATAAAAAAATAAAATAAAAGCCAAGCAGACAGGTTTTCTCTAGTAACCTTAAGTTTTGAATGTCTCTACAGCGTGGGCTAAAATCTCCTATATGAGGCCTGGGCTTTAAATAAAGTTTGGTTTGTTTTGGGTGGTAGACAGATAGCTGCTTGGAGAGGGAGGATTAGAAAAGAAAAATGTTCCACTTAATTTTAAAATGTAATAGATCAAGTGCTTTTTATACTGCTCATCTGACTTGATTTGGTGAACTGGGACACTGAATTATTTCCTTGTATTTTTTAAATTGTTGCCAAGAGCCAGGCTCCTTGCACATGGTGGGAGCTGTACCTGTTTACACCATCTAAGGAGTCTATCAAATCACCTTTTTGAAGAGACATGAATGAGCTGCACATGAAAAAGAATGCGAAGTAGTGAACATAAATTTTGCATGCAAGGACCTGGTTCCTCAATTTGAAGATGTAACAATAAAACTTCATTCACAATTCCAGTCATTAATTATCACAGCACAGCCAAACATGAAGTCTACCTCTGCTAACACACCTGAACTTCAGAGCTGCAGAGGGTTTCAGTCCAGATCGAGCCCAAATTTTGCTGCTTGGTTAATAATTAGCATATTAATTCATCTCAACATTTACAGCAAACAGAGAGGCATTGCTGAAAATCCTAATTATAGAAATCAATAAAAATTGCAGCACGGTAATTGCCCCCCTTTGTCTGAGGCCAGTCATTCATGGCTTTGCCTACATAATCTCATGGGTTGCCCAGGCCTCCCCTCAGACTGCTCTTCTAAATATCTGAGGATCATAGAGGTGAGGACACTCCATCACTCCTTGGGAGAAAAGGGGAAAAAAAAAAAAGAAAGAAAAGAAAAAAAGGGGGAAAAACTGTAAAGCATCTGCTAAAATCTGACTTCATTTGATTTACTCTCCAAGACTGTTTTTTATTAAATATGTTTGACTGCTATCTCTAATTAAATGTAGAATTAATTTTGGCAAACTAACCACAGATGCAGTTTATGTTCAATTTTATCAGACAGATTTATTTATAAGCTGTCAACTTCTTGAAAGACTTCATTTTGGAGCAGTTTTAAATTGCTAACAGTAGCTGTAAATGGGGCTACTGTTCTCTGGAAGACTAAAGAAGAAGTATGCTATAAATGTCCATTCCATCTGCGAGGAATCATAAAACAATCACATTCCTTTATATTTTTTTTTCTTCCCCCCCTCCTTCTTGGGACCTTTATTAAATTAGTTCAACTCAATTAAAAATAACTTCAAAAACATTTCAGGGCCCTTTGTTTCAGGGAATACTTGGAACTCTCTGCACGGAACGTCACCCTTTTAACTAATCCCTTTTGGGGAGCGGAGGAGAATAGTGGTATTGTGACTTCAGACAGTGCTTTCAAGGGTCTCTACTGTACCGAATTGAGGTCACCGCCAGACAATGCCCAACACCCAATAGCCATTCAGGCGTTCTTCACAACTCTATCAAACGTGTCTTTCTTTCTCGCGCGCTTTCTCTCGTGGCAAAGTCACAGGACAATGGAGAAAGCCTCCAGCACCATTTATGGTCACTATATTTGCACATGACAAAGTCTATTCTTCCTGGTTTGCCAATTCCGTGGTAAAAAAGAATGAACCCTGGGATAGATTTTCCCACCATTACAGTTGTTCAAACTTAGCTCAGATTAAAAACAGCAAACTCTAAAAACAACAAAAAGCCTGTCTAAGAACAGTAAGTGCTGCTTGAAAGAGGAGCTACTCCAGTCCTTGCTATTTTGGTATAGAGAGAGAAGCTGCAGAGACAAAGTGGAAGATTAAATATGCTACATTCTAGCCTGCATATGCATGGCTGAGTATACAGTTTAGTGCAAAATGGAAAGGAAGGATAAACCAAAAGCTATTATTTTTCATCGTAACGTTTGCCATTCGTCGCGTTGGAAAACTCACTGTTTGAACAACAATGCAGGAGCTCACCCGCACGACTTGGCTGTGCTCGGGAAGCTTTAACTGCTTCAGTCGCAAACAACAACAGCAGCAAATCGATTACTGCACATTTGCGCTGGCTACTGCTGCTATTTCTGAAGATGTACCTCAGAAGTTTTCCTCCTTCAACAGATGAGGATGAGAGAGAGACAGAGTGAGAACGTTGCACTAGATAAGGCGAGCTGACTGCCAGAAAGAGGGTTTTTTTTTCATTTTAAATATGCGCTAGAGATACAGTATTTCTTCACAACCTAAAAAGATCTGAATGAAAATGTGCTGCTGTTTGAAAAGACTGTTTATAACCAGTACTTAACTTGACATTTGCACTGCCTCACCCACGCACCTCCAAAACACACACATCTTTTTTTAGTTAATCAGAACCCGTGAGCCCTCCACCCTGCTGCCTGACAACAGGGAGCGCAGCAACCTAACCTGCAGACAGTCAGATGCCATTAAACTCATCGTTAGAGAATAATTTCAGAGTAGTCACCCTGTAACCAGATGACGCTTTTTTCTTCATTTCTATTTCTGACCTTTTTGGCAATTTTTTTTCCTTCCATTCTGCACCATGCTGTTTTCATGGCATTTAGCTGCTGCAGGCTCCTGCCTTCCCTTCCCAAAAAATTGACTCTAAGCCTCATGAGACAAACTCCACTAGCATTAGGAGCTGCTCCTGCACTAGTGTTGAGAGCTGCTGCTGCTGCAGCCTCCTGCCTTCTCTTCCCAAAAAGCTGACCCTCGGCCTCATGAGACAAATTCCACTAGCGTTAGGAGCTGCTCTTGCACCAGAAAGTGCTTTGCTTCCCCCTCTCTGCCCCTCACACTGCTGGAAGGAGACAGTCAAGGCGAGCAAACGTGAAAGCCTTGCAGTAAGGAGAGTGCTAACGCTGTATCTACCCATCCTCAAAAGGCCCTGAGTGCACAGTCAGCCACACCTTCAACACACTGTCACTCCGGACAGCAAAGAATTACAGAACAAAGGCTTCAGATATATGGCTGGTTGGTTGGTGTTTTTTTCTCTCCCACCAGGTTCTAACACGCTTTAACTCAATTATGATACCAAACCTCCCTGGAACAGTTATCTCCAGGAACTTGCATGATGCTTGGGACCAAATTCTGCTTTCACTCACAAGGAAAACGAGCAAGTACTTAAATCCCAACTCACTTCAGGAAATCCCATAAATATGGAGTTAATTTCAAGAACCTTCCCCAGTATGAATGTTCATCTGAATCAAAGGCTAAACGTCTGACTTGGGCTGAAACAAATGGTGTATTAATATCTAGGAGAATCTCCAAATCCATGAGGAATGAGTTACTCACTTAACTGGTAAACTTACATGAGCTCTGTGGATGAAAAGTTCTATAGAATGATAAACCATATTGTTAATATAAAAAAATAACTATAGCATATTCTACTTAAACAGCTAAATGTATGTGTTGGAGTACTGACTCATGGCTTCCAGACATGTGGAAAAGAAATACCACTAAGTTATTTCCAAATTTGCTCCCCACATTTTGATTGTATGCAGACCCAGAAATGAGTCAGTACCATTAGCACATTCATATTTGATAGAGCAAAACCTAAATATCTGATCATATATGTGAGCCTCGTCTATAGGCTGACAGCCAAGGGTTTCTGCCTACAAATAGAAACCTATGTCAAACTGCAGGAACAAATTCAGAGGCCAGAAGAGGGAATTCCTGAGAATTTGCTGGTCATTAGCATTTCTTTCTGTGTTCTAAAACCAAACCAAAACAAAAATATTAAGGAAGGGCATGTAAAAAGAAAGATGTTCCAATTAAAGAATACAAGAAAAAAATCTACTTTGAAAACATGTGATAACACAGCATTTAACAAGCATGTACTATACTGAACCTGACTTTAAAACTGCTCAGATAGGCAAATAAATGTTTAGGTGTTTTGTCAATACAATTCATAATACAAAATAACTCAATATCTTCAAGAGATGGACCACATGTTCTTTGAAAGCTTCATTTCTGGGTCCTTTATATTAGGTCTTCTTTTAAGCCATGATGGACTTTTGTTTGCTACCAAGTGGATAGGTAGACTTTGAAGTCTCCCCTGAACCCCCAAAACACATCACAAAACCCTAATTACGTAGCCTTATGCTTTGTGATCTACACTTTTACTAAATCTAACATACTTGTTGAAAAAGATCTTTTCAATTCCAGCAGGTTAATCTGAGTCCTAGAAGACACTTATGCAGCTAATGCTCCATCTAGCAATCAAAAAACAGAGGGACAAGAGAAGCAAAATGCAAAAATACATGGAGCATGACTCTAAGCCTCCTATAATTGGGTTTGTTTTTTTTCAGATGCTGATCTAAAATATCACAGAAGGAATCTGAAAATATTTACTAAAAAAATGCAAGCAATCCTTTTACACCAAGCCCTGGATCACAGCTCTATCTATCCCAGCAGTGATGGAGTGGCAGATAGGCTGACACCCCAAAGAGGTGCTTATTTTCTTGGCAACTGCTGGTGCTGTGCATACTCAGCCCTGAAGATGACTGCAGTCCTCCAGGTGATGGCCTCCTAGTTACAGCTTGACAAGCTGAAGTGCTTCATTCTGGAACAAGCCACTGTTGGGTAGGCTGAGGGAAGTACCATTCCCAAACAAACTGCTGAATCTACCAAATCTGATATTATTTATTTTTATAATCAAAAGCTAATGGGAACCACATTCAGATTCAAATCACACTAGTTTTAAAAAAAGATCCAACAAATTCAAACCAATTACAAGTGAACTAAATAAAGTATACAGCCCCTCATCAAGACTGCAACTGTTTTTAGAACCCAGATTTAAAATGTCTTGCTTCAGACCCAACTCTTCTTTACATTATATGACAGCACTTAATAAGAGGGAGGAGGCAAGAGTGAGAAGTCAGCCCATGGGAGAGACAAAAGCCTGGACCAATCAGACTCCTGCCTGAGGAGTCTGTCAGGAGCAGCACACTGGTAGAGCAAGGAGATGATGCTCAGCCAAGTCCCTCAGGTGATGGAAAGAGACTTTTCTTGGTGTCTCAGACTGAACTGTGGACAAATTGCTACAGAAGGAGTTACCACATTGCTAAGCTTAAAGAAAGACTGCATGGGAGAAACTACACCACAAGAAGCCATTAGGCATAGAAGAGCTGCTCATAAGTCAGGTTTTCTGTAATTTAATGTAATTATTCTGAGTGTTGTCTTTTTTCTTTAACATATATTTATATATAGATGCACATGTGTAAATAAAGGGTCTTCATTTCTTTAAAAAAACCCCTTGGATACAGAGTTTAAAAGCCTTTTCTCTCCCTCTGGAAGGCTCACTAAACCAAAGACCTTGAAAAAAGTTGCCTGTTCCAGAGAGAGACTCATGTAGAGGAGGATAACAAGGACTGAACTATATTTTCCTGAAAGTTGTTCATAATAATCTTAGACACACCTTAGACACACCTGAAATGAAGTAAATTTTTGTTGACCTTTTAAACTTGGATTAGGCTCAAGAGTTACACCTTTACTGTTATGGGATTCAAGCACCTATGTTAGTGACATGACCTTTATGAAGACAGAGAAAAAGCAAAACAACTCACTGCTTTGCTTAAAACACAGCAAAATCTAAGAGGATGTCAAGCAGCACCAGGATAAGGCAGATAGGCAAACTGATAAAGTTTTTCAAACTGTCTACATCCATGATATTAGTATAGTTAGTATAGTGGGACACAGACACCTTTAAAAACACACATACATAATACAGAGTGATACGTGAAGAAAAAAAAATCCCACATTTTCTGAACTGAAAAGATACTTATGAATGCCCAAGTACAAACTTAGAAGGGCTTCTGGGTATGTAAGTCCATCAGCCAAGCTAAAACAACATGAATTTCAGCCCTCCACAATTATGAGGTAACAAAACTTAGTTTAAAGTGCTTTTACTCCACAAAGTTTCATTACTGGCAGCTTGGGATGGGCTAACCACAGCCAGACGGGGACCAGCAATAACCTTCACAGGGCACTGTCTCAGCCTGGCAACCTGGTGACTTGCAGCAAATCATTTGCACCTGAAGACCTAAATATTTCTATATATGAAAATATATCCACACACCTGATGTCTTAGTGCCTCTCTGTCTCAGGGAGAGCCAAGCTTTCAACAGTGCCTGATTACAATGTTCCC
Organism: Acanthisitta chloris; assembly: GCF_000695815.1. Lineage (NCBI taxonomy): Eukaryota > Metazoa > Chordata > Aves > Passeriformes > Acanthisittidae > Acanthisitta > Acanthisitta chloris. The sequence goes on from NW_008681983.1 coordinate 91,533, forward strand.
TTGCCCTGAAATCCTCAGAGGATGTGCCATCCTTGGATCAACCTCCAGTTAATACACACAACTTTATCATTCATTTTTTGAATCCTAAGGTATTTTTTTGCTGCTGGATAACACAATGCAGTGCTTATTTCTGCTTTGATAGCATCCAAAGAACTTTTGGACTCACTTTTATGTTTCTGGAAAGCATCTATTACGGGAGACCTTATAAATATAAATTAATGTGATCCCCTGTAGAGAAAACACACAAGATCATGAGTTCCCTTAATAACACAAAGGGGATACCTGAACATAAGTATAAAGATATATTAGTGCTATGTTTTCTTTTTTATGAGAACAATTTAGTTTTCCCCTGTCCTTCCAGCCAGACTTGGTTTGTGTGATATTGAGAGGGAAGAATCATATACTTTCAGAATGGCTGACAGCCTGCTTTAGGCATTATATCTGAAAGCAAATCAGCAGCAGCAAGGAAATTGACATTTAGAGAGAGAATAAATTACAGGACATTGAAATATCTGTACCAGAGCTGTAAAAAGTAGAAAAACTAAAATATAGTAAGAAGATCAACTGATACTGGTGGGGAGGCCAGAGAAGGGAAGAGGAAGATGAAAAGGAGAAGGTTTTGTAGCAACCACTGCATCTAGTCTGAAAAGACAGCATGATACACACACAAAGTGCCACAAAGGCTTCACAATTTGGTGCTCAAAAGTTAGGACATGAAGAATAATAATTGCCTGTACAACCTTTGTTTTGCCCCAGCACATAGATGAGTTGCAATACAATAATTATATGATCATAGATTCTTTTCCCACAAGATCTCTGTACCATTGCACAGAACAAATCTTCTTGTGTAATGAATCAAGCAATGGGTTGACAGTGGCAGCTGCAGATCGTGAAGATGTGTCCTGAATGAGGCAAGGGATGAAAGGAAGGAAACAAAGGCTCACGTCAACACACAGGTAGGTGGATCCTGCTTGGGCGGGCTGGATCCTCCTTGCCACAGCCTATGAGAGGTTCCCTGTGTAACTGAACTTTCCCTAACTCTGTCTTCCTGATTTTCTGGGTGTGGGACTTAAAACTGCTTTGTCACGCTGCATACCTCTCAGAGGTGCAACCTGAATCATTCAGTGCATTGCTCTGAACATAAGAAGTGCTGAATAAGATTTACTAACGAAAAGGAATATATTTTTACTATCTCCAAACATCTTGGATTTCCCATATTAGGAAAATTTCTGCTTCTTAGTTTCCCATCTGTAAAACTGTGACACCGTCCTTGCTCAGGTTCCCAACACATCTATTGTGAAGATAAAGTTTGTGATGTACCTAAATGCTCTTTTCAACAGTGCCATACAAAAGACTATGAAAAAATCAGTAATTCTGTCTTCAGAGCAAGAATGATATGTGATTGAACTGTAGGGATAGTGCTGTAAGATAAGGGATAATGCAAGACTGAACAGCTGCTCATTAATTGACCATCTTCATTCTGTGTGGTCAATGAGGTTCCATGTGGAAGAAAAACCATACGTGATCATATAATTGCAGACTGTGTCATATGTACAGATAGAAGAATCCTGAAATTAAATTACACAGACAACACCGTGTTGAGCAATGTAATTAGAGTGCTTGGCTTTGCAAGCAATGCTATTTTAACAGGGCTTTTGTGCATGTAATTTCCTACATTTTTTTCAAAAAGGCAAACAGAGAAAGCAGCAGTTTCACTGTATGTATCACACTGCCAGCAACACCTTTGTCCTCTGGCTCAGGACCTCCAGCTCCATCTCCTGCACCTTGCTCTTCTGCTAATGACAGCAGCCAAGAACAAAAATAAACTCCTGTGTAGCTCTTACACAGGGAGTCTTCCACCAAAGTTTCAGATGACAGCAAAAGGGGATCCATCCCATGCCCCTGACAAAACGTACTCGTTCTGCCCTTTCCTCTAAATCCTTCCTACTTTATCTTTTCTCCACTTCTCTTTCAGTTCAGACCTGCTCTTCTTGTCTGCCAGTATTAACTCACAATCTTCACCATCCAAGACCAAATCTTTCCCTTTTCTTCCACACCTCCACCTCGAAAGCATTAAAGGAGACATACATAGGCATATACTCACAAGTCATGGCAGAGTCAGTCACTTGGGAAATTCTGTCTTTGCTTCATTGCTGTGGAATATTAAGACTATTAGAATAAAAGTCCACTAGTTTCTCTTTTCATTTTCTTTTTTTTTTAAATGGGTAAATCAAGTATTTTCTCTCATATGACTAAATATAACAACAGTAAACAAACAAGAATAAGAGTGTAAGGTACACCTTTGTCCAGGATCTTCTCTATAAGAGTGACCAAAGCAGATATCTAGGGAACAGTGAATTTAAATAAATCAATAAATCTGCCTAAGGCAGATATTCAACACTTTACAGTCTTACAACAGGAAGTGTTTGACAACTTCGAAAATATTTTTTTCTTCTGTAGCACCCTATAAATCTTAGTTACATTCATAAAATTCCACTGCAGAGACTGTAATTGCTGAGAACAGATAATAACATACAACAGGAGAAAACAAACAGAAAAAATGCAAACAATAATGCTTCTGGTACATCTCCCACCCTTCTGGACTCTCATTTTTCAGTGCTTGTGCAAAAGATACTAGTAAGAAGTTCACTTTTCTCCGAATGTATAATCTCCCTCCCCAAGATATACAATCTTTCACCTCATCTATACAATTCATGCCCACCTAGTTTGTCAGAGTTCTTCTTGTGGTTTTGTGTTATGTGTTCTTATGCTGGAGATGCAAACTCACCCAACACTGGTGAAGGGTTATAAATGCAAACCTGAGCTATAAGGGTGTTCCCAAGGGCCTCAGGTTCCTGACTAACCTAGATCAATTTCTGCCTGCCCCTGGACACTCAGTGTGCAGACACCCTGCCCATGTTTGCAATTCTACCCTACCACACACACCACAGCTTGAGCCCCCAGGCCAGAACTGCTGTGGCAGTTGGAGGACAGTTACAAGTATCAGCAGATGAAGCTCAGCTCAAAAATCTGGGCTTCCTATCTACCAGAGGGTCCTGAGTTCTTCTCTGTGCATTGGGAGATGTTGGCCCCCATTTCAGGAAGCCAATACTGTCACTAGCATAACACTAGTGACTTATCAAACTGTATCTGTTAAACATGTGAGCAGCTGAGAGGCTCTGCTTTCTAAGATCTTACCCAAGCAAAGTCTCAAGAGCCACTTGTGTTGAATTTTTTTTTCAGCAGGCAAAATGTAAGGCTCTTCTACCAGGATGTGAATGAAGGTCTTCAGGGATTCCAGGAGTTCGGAGTCTACGGTCTGTGATGCATCTTACACAAAAGGGAAAAAAAAATCATGTTGCATTTCACAAACTTGATGTGGATCACAGGGTCATCGTTATTACACTGGCTAACTGCAAACAATTAAACCAAAGGGAAAGGATGGGGAGCCAACAGGAAATGAAGCAAGAGGAAAGATCATTTGTTAAAAAACATAACAATGTCCTGGAGGAAACAGTAGAAGAGTCATTAAGTGGAGAATACCCCCTCACTGTTTGAATCCAGGCTGGCAAAATTTATTCTTTTCAGGACTGAACACAGGATCAAAGAGGACAGTAAAAGTCCACAGTCTTAACAGAGAGGGCAGTGGAGCAGGTACTGGAAGAGGACAGAAGAAAATGTTACTTGGGGGTTCTCTACTTCTCTCAGGGAGTCTAGAGTGATCAGGGTTTACCCCAGACATTCCCTTTTTGTTTTAACATTTCTGTCTGCTTTCAGTTTGCCCTTCTGTGCAAAATTAATTGCTTTTAAAAAGCCATTCTGAAACACTTTAAACAGAAACTGTGGAAATAGAAGAAGTAGAGGAACACGTAAATAAGACAGTTCCTTATTTAAAAGAGGCAAGTGTACCTGTCAATAAAGGATGTACTGAAGAGAAACAAGTGCAGGTCTTTTTGTCAGACTGTGAAATAAGAAAACTTTATCTCACAGATTTTCCAGGACTCTGTGCATACTTCTGTAGGTTTATATGTACAATAACAACATTGAACAAATAAAAATCCAGGCCCAACTTTTATGCTTTTGTCTTATCCTTAAAAGCAAAGTCATGCAAGTTCATACAAAACGTGAACTTTGTGACATGAAAGGAGGTCCCGGGGGTTCATCCAGGCACCTGAACTGAGTGAGTCAATCTTTAGAGGTTGGATCTTCTCCACCTCTCCTACACTTTGGTTGGTATTTCAAAACTATCAGAGTCTGTGAGATACCATCTATCCAACAGTGGTTGTGGCCACCAGCTTTCTTCTCTATAATCTCTCTCATTTTTTCCTATGTAAGAGTCTTAAATGAAGTTTGTTCCAGACTATTAACCTATGACAGAAGACTGCAGAGATAAGATTTCACTGACATATAGAACAAAGAAAAAGAAAGGGTGTGAAAATTGCAATGACAAGGTTGCCTTGGTAGTTCGAGATGTATGAAATGAAATGAACTAAAATATCTGACAAACATCTGGATAACACAGGTTGGGCACTAATCACTTCAGTTGAGTCAATCAGAACTGCATTTAGTAGACAGCACAAAAGATTTCATTTACAAACACAGTTCCTTAACTGTAACATCCAAAATGTCTCCAATACTGTGCTGCTGTAAAGAATAAATGATGTAACTGCTGCTACCAGGACATAAATTCTCAAACTGCAACATTTCTAAAACAGACAAAATAAATAGTCCATGCACTGAAAGCAGTTAGTACTCTGTCTGTAAGAGGAAAAACTATGGCATTGGGCAAGCTACCTATGTCACAGCTAAACTGATGAAACTAGCCTCATGGATTAGACAGGATAAAATCACCTTTTGGCCATGTACCAAAAATAATCTTTCATCTTTGGCTGGGCAAAACGTTTTCATATATTCTAAAGTGAAGATGGTTTTAAGCTCAAAATGCCACAATTCTGCAGAAAAAGGAGGAGTACTGAAATTAGACAGACTGAAGGGAGTTATTTTCATACTTGCTGTTGTGGAGAAGAAGCAAAACATCAAAAGCAAACCCAAGGAAAAACGGAAAGGCTTGCATACAAATATCATCCTATGTGGAGAGTTTTTACTAAAGTGCCTGTGGTAATGCCTAGTTTGACACCAGCTTGGCAAAAATCTCTATTTCTATTTCCTTCTGCACAGCTTAATTTAATACAACCATATACACAGCACAAACCCAACAAGGATGGTGCTTACATTTCCCCCAAATTTTTGTGCCCTAACTTCTGTCCCAGTGAGTGATATCCTTACTTTCTGCTGCAGAGTAGACATAAGTTCAAAATTATCTAATTTGCTAGTTAATGTCTTTCAAGCCTAGCTGGAAACCCTCCTCAGGGGAACCTCCTCTGAGGATCCTGCACCAGGAGCAAAAGGATGCCTCAGGGATTTGCAATTCCCTCTAAGGGGCGCCAAGATACCTGTATACCCCCACCATCCTCAGGGATTTAATGTACTCAAACTCCTGCTCTGCTTCGTCTTGTGTATTCCAGGCTGTCATACAGCAAATATAGGTAACCCCATGCAAAAGCACAGGAAAGAAAAAACAAAAAAGAAGCTGCAAAGACAACAGGGTAGGAGAAATACTACACTGTTTGGTTTTGCTAGTGACCAGAACAGAGTCTATTGCTTGGGAGGAAAAAAAAAAAAAAAGGGAAAAAACCCTAAATGAATGAGTCCTTTTTTTCCATTGTTGTTTATGACTATAATTTAAGCAATGCATTTACTAGCCACTGTAATCATCAAACAGGCCTTGACAATTAACAAAGAGACCATGAAAATGAAAGTAGTGAAATGGAAATGAATCACAGCTTCACCACAGCAGAAAACATCTTTCTGAAGAAAGACAGACTAGAATGAACACTACTCCAAGTAAATTACATATTAATTAAATGAATTAGCAGTGTTGCTATTGTCCCATTTGGCTACTCACACACATTTTACAAAAGGACCCTTGCAGCTTTACGAGGTTCTGTCTTTTCACCACATGCTTGTGTAATGCCTGATTCCTAACTGGGATTGCTATTTCTAGTAGCAATGGAGGACAGTAAATCCCTCTATACATCCTACAGCAAATCAACCTTACACAGACAAACTCCAGCAGTTACTCTGAGCAGTGTCCTTCCATCACGCCAACTGATCCTACTTTTGGCAGAGGATATGTATGGTACTGCTTCCATATGGACACGGAACAGGATAATGCTTTAAGACAGACAAGGTATGTTCCTCCTGTTCAGCTTCCTGGACTCCCTTTTAGACCACAGAAGAAAGCTGGACTCTCTGTATGTAGGTGGAGTACTTTCAAAGGCATGATGTAAAGTTGGGTTCCCATTCCCATGCTCCAATGTAATTCTCAACACTCCAAAAGTTCCAACAACTTCCCAGGAAGTCAGAGCATCAATTTGAACAGGAGTATATGAATTTGAGAACCCAACTGTTCAACAATTAAAAAACCCAACAAACCCTTAGTTGGGAGAAGCAAAACCACATCTCCCAGGTTTCTTTTCTCCCTCTGAAGGAGACCCTGCACACAGCATGGAGGGCCACAGGATATGGAAAGGACATGTATCGTGTGTTGAAGGTGTGCCAGGAAACAAAGCTGGTTATGTTGGTGGCAACATGGGGCAGGACCATGGGTCAAGGAGTCAAAACACTGAATGCAGGTGCTGTCTTGACTCTGTATGGTGTGCTGGTCATAGTGATACACAGCAAATCATCTCAAAAGAGAACGGCAGCTCTGGGTGAGCACGAGCTGATTACAGACCTGATGCTTGGTGCCCATCCAAAACTGGATGCAGAGTTCTAGCACTACGTGCTTTCATTAGAAACCCATATTATATGGGGTAAGAATTATATAAAACAAAATTCAATTACAAGTGTTTGAAGTATGTTATGCTCACAAGAACTTTTGGCTCAAATACACAGTCATATCTATATTAACTACAGAGTAGCAAACAACCTTCTGAAATCTGTCCTAAGACCCCCTGCATCACTGTTAAGGTGCCAAACAGATTCTTTGTGGTCTTCAAATGAGAGTGTGTTATATTAAAGAATCTGACTTCCGGACCTTTGACCATGGCAAAAATCAAATGCTTAAAGAAAATGACCTTCCAAAAAAAAATGTAAGAAAACCTGGTGCCCTCATGTAAGCTGTGCCCCTATTTCCTTGGCGTGTTCTCAACAACTTGACAACAACAAAGGAAATATCAAATGAGTATTTGGAGGCAAAGGAAGCAAATACAACCATATATGCAACTTAGGATAAATTTTCAAGAGCTGTGGCTTTGCAGTTGACAATTCTCAAAGGGAAATTGGCCTCCTGATCTTGAGGAAATGGGTGGTCCAATTCCTAATCTGCTCAAATCACTTTCATTCCAAGATATTGTTAAAATCACTGTCATGATGGAGCGAACATCTAGCATCAAATAACTTGCAAAACAACCTCAGAAACATGCAGATGCTCTCCCTAGAAAAGGTGTGAGAAGCCTTGTCCTTTCAGCTACATTTCCTGCAGAAAAGACTTACAGTGGGTGAGCTCAAATTAAGACAGAACATACTGACCTACCAAGCATTTAGTCCTAGCTTAAGCTGGATCTTACATTCTGCAATTTATTACAGCACACAGCACTTCCCTCTGCAGTCGTGTTCTTGGCATAAATGAAGTCACAAATCACCATTGTTTAAAATTATTAAAGGTCTTTCTGCATCAGTGTTATTATTAGCATTTGAGTTTAAATGAATACTCTGCCATTTTAAAGCTACAGTCAAATAAATGAGACTCCAAATTCTGCTGGGAAAGGAAACCCCACACTGTCTCACTTGAATAGAAGGCCAACATGCATTTTTGGCTGTGCCTGTCAGTTTTCCATGACTTGGTACAGAAAAATTTAAATGCCTACAGACAAATTAAAGTGGGAGCATAATGCATTAAAAGATTACTTGTGGGATGTTGACATTCAGATATGAACTTCACACCTTCATTTTATCCTCACGATGCAGCAAAATACAGTCCTACATCCTAAAACTCGGCAAGCTCCAGGGAAGCTCACTAGGGCTTGTAATGTGCAGCTCAACACTGCTGTGTAATTTCTGCCTATTTCATATGAAGGAAATCTGTGTGAAGAGAAGCATTTCTTTAAAACACTTATCGAGGCCACTCTGCTGGTGTATTTTAACAAGGCCCACATCTGTTTGTAGGTAACAGAGCAGGGGCTCAGTGGGTCGTGGTAGGGTCAGTCAGTCTTTTATTCGTCAATCTCAATTCTCAGTTGAGGCTGATGAGAGTAGAGAGAACATTTCTGTCTTTTCTTCCAGGAAAACCAAAATATTTAGCAGTATTTTATATGGTTTTGACTTCCTCTTAGACAACAAACACCAAGAATTGCAGAGAAAGAGTATTTACATGACAGACAAAGTGATACGAACTTTATGGACCAACTGAGATATTCTGTGTTTCTGTTTTACATTTCAATTGACAAAATGATAAGGAAAGAAGCCTTTCTTACATACAAACCAATTCATGAGCTGAAATGTAAATCTTGCTTCATCAGATAGCTTGGCTCTACAGTTAAAGTAATTATTTTTTTGAGTGTTGTGAATGTGTTAGAATGATGTATTTCATATGTATAAATTACCTCCTGCCTTGTAAGGTTATCATGAAAATGAGATCTTGCTCCAACTCAAGCAAGCCTAGAGATAAAGGAGACAACAACAACAAAGAATATCAGCCCTTCCATCTCCCTGTATAAACAGTTTGAATAGACTCCTGCATTTCAAGGGTTCTTGTCACTGATGATCTTTAGGATCTTGTAGCCAAACTCTACACTTCAGCAATGAGGACATCCAGTGGCAATCACCAGTTAACTTACGTGATGCAAGTGCTTTCTGCGAGGCTGAATTTGGTATCTGACACTATTTTTGTTCTACTTACACTTGCATGGGATGAATAATATCCCTTTTCTTGTTTGGTGACTGTTTTTCTCGAGCTAAATTGCCTATTGACTCTAGCCTGAAGCTAAACAAAAAGGGCAAATAATACAGCAGAAGCCATTAAATAATGTATTTTTTTGCCTGTCATTAACATGAATACATTGTGCAATTTCAATCCCTATAGAATAGCCATAATAATCTCTGACACTGGTGTACAGCAATTGCTGATGAAGACTGACTGCTCTAGCAGCAGTTCTTCTTTATAAAATATTTTGTGCATTAAAACACCTGGAGAAAGCACAATTATTTTCTGTAACAGGTGAACAGCAATTCTGGTGCTATTCTATAAAAGAGGAAACTATGACAGAGAGCTGAGGCTGCATTGTGAGTCAAGGGCTGAAGTGGGATTAGAAGGCAGGAGACTTCTTCCTGAGGCAAATCCATCCCAGCCACAACTGCCTTGCTCAGCAAGGATTGTGTTGGACTGAAATGGTGCAAGGTGAGGGCAGGTGGGAAGGATGCATGCCTACATTTCATCATCACACACTCTTCAGGATACTCTGAGCAAATCCCTGCTGCTTGGATTGTTTTTAGAGGAGGAAAGTCAGAACTTTCCCATCACAGGCAGGAGCACTCAGTCCTCTGCACCCGCCTTGCTAATGGAGAGATTTCAGTCACTCTGAAGCAGCTGCCGCTTGAGACAGTCCCCAAAGGGATCCTCTGAAAAGAGTTACTGCTTCTTTAACCTAAACGGAGCCAAGACCTTGATAAGAACGAAGGACAGAGCTGCGACTGCTGAGGGAAGAAAAGAATTGAAAACAATTAGCGTGTTGATGTCAGCTTAAAGAGGGTCACCAAGAGATCAGCTTCCCCTGCATCTGTTCTTTAATTAAAGAGAGAAAGGTGGCAGTGTCCACTACTCATCACTATGGTAACATTCAAATGCCACACAGCTGGAACCGCTGCCCGCTCGCTGTGAGCAGGATCAGCTCTGAGCAGAACAGCTATGGGTCCCCCAAAGGGTAAGGGAGGCCCCTTGGGCAGCTGCTGGGAAACCTGGGAGGGCTTTTCAGCTGCTGCAAAGTCTGTATGGATGCACACTACATGCCCTACATCACTCAGGCTGGAAGACAGCAAGAGGAGTCATCCCGGGATGAGAGGACAGGAATGTCGTGTCAGGAGAGGGGAGAATGAGGGAGGTGGTTTCAGCAGGTTCCCACTGTGGATGTGCCAGTCACCCTCTCTAAACTGCTGCCTTTGATCAGCATTAGTACACTAATGCTGCCCCTGCAACAGTTGCTTATCATCTTCATTGAGGATTTAAGTTGCTACAAAAATATTTGCCAAAACTGTTGTTTGGTTTGTCCTAATAATAGTTATTATAATATTCCTTCAATTAATTACAGGCAGCTGCACTCCCAGCTTTTTCTACTTCCTCTTCAAGTGTTTCTTGCATTATCAGCACTGACAAGAGTTTTGTCCACAGAGATGTAGGTTTTCGGGGGTTTTTTCTGGTGGTGTTCTGGGGGGTTTTTTTGCTCCTTTTGGTTTCAGTAATTATTTGTGTGATTGCTTGTCTCTTCTTCAAACTGCAGTACTGAAATAACAACAGACAAATGCTACCAGATCAAAATATCAGCGCAATTAGAGTAAAAAATGTCTAATACATTTTGCAAATTAATGTACAGTCCTGCAGTTGAGACCTCATCATATACTTTACCTTAGAATTAAAAGCATCTAAGCATTTTATTCCTTGAAACCTATTTTTGAACACCATTTCTTCTCTCAGCTTGAGACCTGTCTGTCTCAAGAACCAACTTTGCTGTATGTATCCAAGAGTCCATGGAGCCCTCATCATTTAGAGTCTAGGGACTTGAGGAGTAAGAATTAAGAATCACTGTATGCTAACATGGCAAAGATCCTTCCATTCTTGTATTTTCAAACAGTTTCAACATCTTACAAGATTAACAAGATTATGGGAAAGTCTATTATCCTATATGATTATGTGAACAAAACACAAATGATATTCCCTTCAAAAAAGAACCTGTTAAAAGCCCCTATTACACGAGGAGCAGAATCATGAACAATTCAGTTAATGACTATGTAAAATATAAAAGACACTTTCAGTTAGGTGATGAAATGTCCTATTAACATAAACGTTTTTAATGAGCTATTTTAACTTGTACCTGGCATTCCTCAGCTTAGATCTCTCTTTAGATCTTCTGGTCATTTGGTTCTCTACAAACTCTTGGATCTAATCCTTGATTAGTTCATATTTCTTGGCTGTGGCTATTATAATATATCTGACCACCAAAATATTCCACTTAACTTTTAGCCTACATGTGTCACATAATGCTTGAAACTCTCAAACAAATAAAGGTGCATGAGAAGTTGAGACATAATATGGTCTTTTTTTTTTTTTAAGGGTTGCACTAGCTATAAACCATTGGTGCAAGGACCTAGCAAAGAATCTCAGCAGATTAGAATCACAGTCCCACTGAAATAGATCACCTTTATGCTCCAGGTTCCTTCAAGACCTCCAGCCACTGCTT